>NC_143527.1:29198412-29333412 GCF_031878675.1 Megascapheus bottae
TCATAACAGAATTAACACTAGAATTAACCATTCTTATCACTCTCAGGGTATTCTGCAGATTGGCTTTATTTTGCCTTATAGAAGTTATCTCCTTAAGTTGCTTATGTCTTATTTTTGCATCATAGGAAGTCAAACAGTCAAAATCTTGTTGCCATCTGAAAATCACCTAGACAAAAACTACTCTCAAGTAATTATCCTCAAAGCCATCATTATAAAAGTAGATATCACATAAGATGGCTCTTGATATAAAATGTATCGTGTCTTATCAAATCCTCTTTAATCCTTGGATGATTTCTTCTTGCAAACATTTAAAGTTTTTGCAACTCTCCATACTAAAATGAAAATCTGTATATCCAGTATAGTTCCAAGAGAAAGTACATACTAGATGACTTTGTCATTAAAAAGACATAAACCCCAGAATCATCATAAAGTGATATTTCAGTGTCTTCTATCATAAAGGAAGTATAGAGAGACCCATATTTTGGTTATTTTAGCATTTTCAAACAGATACAAAGTACATTAAATAATAGGAGATCATTCAACTCATCGGTCACTTCTATAGCATCCTTCTTAATAGAATGTAAATGAGCAGTGAAGATCTGTGCAGGTGGAGAGACAGAGAGAGAGGTGCTCCAGTCTATGTCAGCAAACTCTCTGCTTGAGCATGTTCTGAATGCTGGTAAACATGAATTGTATTTTCGAGCCTAACAAAAGGAGAGTTTTTGTAGAAATTAAGATCCAATTAAAATATAGATGAAGGGGTACTTTCCTTACAATGTTTAGTATAAACTTGCTCCGAAATATTGAATAACAGTGGTTGTCTGTGGCTCATGCCACTATTCAGGAGATTGAGATCTGAGGACCACAATTTGAATCCAGCCTGGGCAGGGAAGTCCACAAAACTCTTATCTCTAATTAATCACCAAAAAGCCAGAAGTGGTGGGGGTGGCCTCAAGTGGTTGAATGCTAGCCAATCAATCAATCAATCAATCAAGCTCAGGGACAGTTCTTAGGCTCTGAGTTCAGTCAAGTCCCAGGACTAGCAACATAACACAATACACACACATTTTATATATATATGTTCAATAAGATACTAGAGCTTGAGAAAACTTTAATCTTCACTCAACATCATCATCCCATTACTAATTTGAGATTAGTGAAATATTTCTGACTCTGCCACTTCTCCTATGGAACCTTATATGAAGATAAAGTGTATGTATGTATGTATGCATGCGTGTGTGCCTGCACTCATACATGTATATTTGCAATAGATGGTTTTATGCAACATATAATGATCCTTCCAAGTCAAATAACAAAGACACAGCATTTTATGATTGTTAATATCTGACTTGAGAGACCAATTACTCTGCAGTTGCTGAATGCAAGACTGGAAGTATGGATTATAAATCAGGATTGCCCCAGTGAAAAAGCTGCAAACAGGAGAAGGAAAAAGAGAACAGAAAGAAACCCAGTGTAGTACATATCAGGGGAATTAGTTTTCATTGCTGAAGCTATCATACATTCATTTATGGAGGAAGCTGAAATGTAAGTATTACACATAGTAGAGAGGAAGCATAATTCTGAGAGGAATTGCCTCTCTGAACAGGAGAGTCTAGGCAGCAAGTGCTTGCTGTAGATGATGACCTCCTAATTACAACAGTGAATATTCATTGAAAATTACTAATTGGAATTAAACAAAATAGGTGGAGTGGGTGAACATTTTTATCTCTAATTCTCCTGAATCATGGAAATAAACCCTATCTCATTTTGAATCTTATGGAGCTTCCACAGTGTCTTTCATTTTCTCATTGTCTTCTATCCACTTCCACTCTGTACAGATATACAACATAACCTGGATGACTCTCCCTTGAATCTAAGTCATTAATTGATGGAGCTTTCTCCACCACTATCTTTAACTGTATTTCAATAGCTAAAGTGATCTCTGGTGTTGCTTTGCTTCTGCACAAATCTGTGTTACAATAAAGATCCTTTACAGAAAATATCTATCTTCTTGCTCTGTTTTCCATTACAATGGAAGAGTGGATTATGGATCATATTTCCACAGTTTGGTAAAGAGGTAACAATTGATAAAATGGAGGAAATTTGCCTGATCTGAAATTATAGATTGTGTTATAGTATTAGATGGCCCTTGTTATTTTATATCCCCTTGCACAAATTAAACTGAAGATAACTAAGGTAAGTGTTACAAATAGCTTTTATACATATCATATAATTTAAAGAATTCTCAGAATATGATTGCAACTCTATAAATGGCTTATGATATATATACATTGTAGTAAAAAAATCTAATCTTAAACTAAAAATGAAATGTAAAGTATAGAAAGGAACTAAGTGGACCAAGTAGTCCATTCTGTATCAAATATGTCTATAAAATCTACGTATTAATAAGTTATGATTGCAAGTTAGATCCTGGGCTTTCTAATAGTCAAGAGAAACAACTCCCACAATAGCTTTTTCACTTTAATTTACTACCCCTGGACATGATATATACAGGAACATACAATATTTTATTTTATTAAACACTGAGTTTTAAGTTTCATTTTCAGCTCTGTCTTTCCAGAATTAGGCAGAAAAGAAAGAAATTAAACATTCATTGCCTGAAAGAACAAGTATACATTTGTAGGTCAATACTTAACTGGAAATAACATCCTGTGAATTTCTCCTTGAAATTCCTTAGCACAGCTAACTGCTTGTAGTGTCACTGCCAATATTTGTCATCTAATTGTGATCATAATCAAGAACATAAATGTATCAAGAAAAAAGTGAGATAACTCACAGAACATGTATGCATTTATTTTCTAGAGTCATGAATTTCTAATTTCATCAACATTAAAAAATGAGCAGGAAAAATATGGATTAAGAGGATGAAACAAGTCAGAGGTAATGAGAAGGAAATGAAAAAAAAGAAAATTTGTTTTATTTGTTAACACTAATATTTTCTTCCTAATTCTGTATCAAAGTCATAAAGCAGTTTCCCTGTGAGAACACATTATTTCCTATGCCTCTTTAGTTAAATCAATTTTATTTTGGCATTCAGAATCAAACCACCTTTCAAATATTATTTTAGGTTTTGCGTTTATTAAATCATATAAAGCAAGCATAGGTTTTTCTAAGAAAATAGGCTCTGAGCCAGAAGAAAATGTAGTTCATTTTAACAAGGCATTCATAGGTCCACTGTTGAATTCCAAACAATTCTACTGTGTTGCTTTCACACAACTAGTCTTTAAATGTACCAATTTAGTTCTGACACATCAAGCATAAATTTGAGTTTGAAAGTCTCACTTGGCTGAATTTTACAGGTGTCCATATTATTCTGACCATGATAAAAGGTCACATTTGGACTATAGATATACCCGTTGTATCTTGAAGCCTTTCACAGTTTACTTCTGTCCTGACTCAGTTTTCGTGTTTCGATTATCTTTATTTACCTATCAATATATGAAATATGCCACTGCAGCCTACAGAGCACTGCTAGTCACAGCCTGGATATTGGCTACATGAATTTTACTCCAGGGCTTCACAGCTTGTCCAGCCACCACAGTTTGATATTGAATGTGGCTTAGAAGTGAGCTTTAGAATTTGTAAGAGACTGTGAGGAAACCCAAGAATGGAGGTGAGCAGCATAATCATCAACCATGCCAGTGAGACTCTACTTCATAAAGGACACATGGGATGTACGGGAGAGGAAAATGACTTCCTAGCCTCAGCTGATAAACCCTGGTGGCTAACTGAACGAGGGAATCCCATGAAGATTGATCTCAGGTCCACCCAATTGCATCAGGACCCCTGGAGAATCTGTTTGGGGAAAATTATAAAGGTGACCATATAATTTATTATCAAAATTGGAAAAATTATCATAATGAAAGGGGGTGGTCAAAATTACACTGAGTATCCAAGCACAAACCAAGTTTGTCCTGGCCTAGGAAAAACCTTGAATTCATGGATCCCCGCAGAACACTTTCTTCCTTCAAGAGATTCATATTTAAGGTAAGAAGCCTATTAAATGTTTCATCGCATAAACAATCCTTGAGAAATTCAAAATCAGTTATATATTGGGAAGTAGAATGAGTCTGTACAACTAATATTTTGGGAAAAGTTTGTTACCATAATAAAGAATAAGTTGATATAGAAAGGGAAGTATTCATACTTTAAATGAAGATAGATCCTGGAAGGTAAATGAGGTAAAAATAAGTGTTCATACACATTCCATTCAGAGCAGGTAGTATTACCTCTTTCTGGCCACTAGGGGACACTTAGGACTTAGCACGTGTCATATCATTGTTAATGTATTCTAAGAAAACAGGATTCTAATAGCATCAAGGTAGGTCCTATGCTTTTTTGTGCCTACACAGCACATGGATCTAATTAATTATATGATATTATCCTAGTGCTTTGAGTGTGTTCTATCTTTTCCAACTCAAGGTATCATTAGATGTGTGAAAGCTGGGGTAGAGAGCGTAGCCTAGAGGTAGACTGCTTGCTTTTCATGCATGAAGCCCTGGGTTCGATTCCTTGGTATGACATACAGAGAAAAAGCCAGAAGTGGTGCTGTGGTTCAAGTGGTAGGATGCTAGCCTTGACAAAAAAGCCCAAGGACTGCTCAGGTTCTCAGGTTCTGAGTTCAAGCCCTAGGACTGGCAAAAAAAATAAAAATAAAGTAGATGCATGAAAGCTAATACATTTGTCCAAGTGCCTAGAGCAAAGATACTGACATGATAGGAATGTAATCTATGTTATTTATTATTTATTAATAATTTTTATTCATTCATTCATTTGCATAGCATCCCTTTCTGAGAACTTCCCTGATCCCTAACCTCAGTTAATAATTCCAGTAAGAGGGATAACACCAATAAAACTAAAAATTATTACATACACCCTAGGTGCTAGGACTTAGTTATTTTACATGTATGTATGTGTGTGTGTGTGTGTGTGTGTGTGTGTGTGTGTATGTGTGTGTGTGTGTGATACTTCTTCCCCTTTTCCTACAAGAGCCAGGAAGAAAGGGGATGTGATCATCTGGATTTTGTTCATGACATCCTCAGACCCTACTTTTCAAATAGGAACTTACCATTTTTCAAATGGAAATTCACATGCCAGCCTGCTCTTGGATTTGCTGTGGCATCAAGACAGAAAATTGCCATAATTTGTCCACTTTCTGAGCTACCTTACCACCACCAACACTTCCTAAATGGAGAATGCACCCCATGTTATGGTTTGGATATGAAATATTCCCCAAAAGGCCTATGTGTCAAAAGCTTTGTCCCCAGATTATGGGATTTTTGAGACTTGGTAGAAACTTCAAGTGCAGCCTATTTAATGTGCATCTTATTAAACTAGGAAAAATAAGGGAAATGGATGGGTTGAGAGGGAAAAGAGAGAACAATAAAAATGATTAATATCAAATGAATTGTACTTACAAAATGACATGTTGAGTGGCAATCCCTTTGTACAGCTAAAGATAATTTTAAGTTGCTTAAAGATAAAGAAAGAAATGGAGTCTAATGGGAAGTCTTTGGATCAGTAAGGATGGGTATTCCAGAAATGGTGGGACCCCTGGACTCCTTCCTTGTCTCCTTCACTTCCTACCATGAGGCTCTTGCTTTGTCATATGCCATAATAGGAAGATAGAGATAATAGAAAGGGGTGTAGATGATAGATACAAAGATGGACACAGACACATAGATACATAGATTCATGGATGATAGATAACCAAATACATCAAATGTTATTATGTAGAACTTGCCAAAATAGTTTTTTTCCAGTCTTGGGGCTTGAACTGTGGGCTTGGGTGCTGTCCCTGAGCTCTTCAGCTCAAGGATACAACCCTACCCCTTGAGCCACAGCCCCACTTCTGATTTTTCTAGTCATTAATTGGAGATTAGAGTTTCACATTCTTTAGTTCCTGGGCTGGCTTTGAACCTCGATCCTCATATCTCAGCCTCCTGAGTATGTAGGATTATAAGCATAAGCCACTGTGCCCCACTCATACCAATACATTTTAACTCATAATTCTAAGACTCTTTTCAGGAAAGTTATTTGACCTTTAAAAGTCAGGCTTCCAGATATTTTAGTAGCTTTGACTAATGCAGGACAGAATGTCTTAACACAAAATTAAAAAAAATTCTCCTACCATCAGTGCATTAAAGACTGCTAGTGTGTCACAACCAAAGCTTCAGAAAGCCCCAAAGCAAAAGCTTTGTTCCTCTATCCCTGGGGGTAGAGTCTACAGGGCCCTTGGTATTCTTCTTAAAATAGGCTCAAAAGCAGATTTAAGGCATAAAACTTGTAATCTTTTTCCTAATGACTATTGCTTTTGAGAGCTTTGCCTTAAAATAAGACTTATTTATATTTTATTCCTATGTGAATGGGGGCAAAGTTAAAAGGAAGAGAGAGGAATATCCTACGCTAAGTTATGCTATAGGATAGGATAGGATAAGATAGGATAGGATAGGAGCAGTTTTTTTTTTATTGTTGGGGTAATGTATAGAGAGGTAATAGTTACATTGGACAGGTAGTGCGTGCATTACTTCTCACACACTGATACCCCTTCTCATGTTTGTGTCCCTATTTCCCTTTCACCACCCCTCCCAATCATCTTGTTTCCCCACTTCCCTTTCCTATTTCAAATAATCAAAAAAACTTATATATAATATACCAGGTAATAAAGTCAGATACAGCAACAATATGAGATTAAGCAAAGAGAAAATCAGAGAAGAGAAATAATGTAGTACATTAAAAACAACAATCACACAAGATAGAGCTCTTGTCTCCAAATCCTAGAAATCCTTTCATTTAGTTTCATCCTATATGACCTTATGTACCTAGATTTCGAGCTATTGTAATCCCCTGCTAGGAGAAGTTGTGTACTAATTATTACAATGAGGGAAACCATTGAGCCTATGTTTCTTCGGGTCGGCTTACTTCGCTTAATATCATTGTAATCAGGCATGCCTTGAGATGACTGCAAGAGACTGCCTCTCATTTTAGACATTTATCCCAGTGCGACAAAAGACAAGTTGAGATGGGGTAGGGGAGGGAATGGGGACAAAAACATGAAGAATATCAGGGTTGGAGAAGTAATGCACCCATTACCTGACAAATGTAAGTGTAACCCCTCTATACATTATTCTAACAATAAAATACAATTAAACAAAGAATTCATTGGTTAACTTGTCCAAAGTATATTGAACCTTGATAGAGATTAAGCTCTAGAGAATTTTATCAGGGTGATTTATAAATAAGAGCTAATATGCAAGTGTTTGTTCCATAAGTTAGTAAGCCATGAGTGAATAATTACTTACACAACTCGACCATTAAAAGCAAAACAAAATAAAGAATTCAAATAATGTGTTTAAATAGTCAGTGGACTATTAGCAAATGCACAGTTTTAGTAAAAACAGATACAAATCTCCAACAGGTTTAGATCAGAGAAATGTAAGCTATAAACACAATCATAAAATCCCCTCTATTAGTCAAAAGGCAAGGGACAATAAGTGTCAGCAAAGATGTAGAGGTAAGGACATTTTTTATACACTGAAGGTGAGAAAGTAAAATAATACAGTGATTATGGAGAACAATACAAAAATGCCTCAACATGTTAAAAATATAACATCATAGGATCCAGAAATGTCACTTTGGGATATATATTCGAGAACCATAAAATCAACACCTCAAAGACATCTGTGCTCTCTTTACATTCTTGGCAATAGTGTTCAAGGCATGAAATCAATTTAATTATAAATCAGCAGATAGCTAATTCTATACTCTGCGAGATAGTACCTACCTGCTTAACTATCTATCTATCCTGGAACATTATTCAACCAGAAGTGATTGTTAAGTGGCTAGGCCCAGAAAGAACAACCTGAGATTCTGGTTGTAGATAGTTATTCTACATAGAGTATTTAGATATTCGATGGCTTCTTATGTGGGTTTTCTAGCATCCAAGTATATCAACATGTTAATAGTTTTGGCTTTGCCAAATAATGTATGACTTCTAATTTACCCCACCCACTACAAAGCATCAAGCTAATTTTCCCTAATGCTGGGATCACAGGTGTATGCCACCATGCCCAGAACATTCAACACTAATTTTCAAGGTCAAAAATTTGAAACCCTTCCCTTAATGGTGACTAGGACTGGCAAAGATCAATAGAATGAATTTAAAGAAAATAAAGTAACAACAATGGAAAAAAAGGGGGTCTACCTTGGTGAATGGTTATTTTTAAATTCCAATCTAAATAAAACATCCTTAAAGCGTAAGTTTCTTCAACCAATGCCAAAACAAGAATGCCAGGCTATAAAAACAACATGAGCATCCAATGTGCTGGAATCCAGAAATGAGTAGTGTTCCTTCAGGCAAATTTCCTCTAGGATTTCATAGCAGCCAGGCGTTGCCCTCTAATCTCTCAGCTCATGCCTTTCCCCTTTTGCTCATGTTAGTCTAGTGATAAATGATGTAGAATTTCTCAGAGAGAGAGAAAATTATGCCCAATATAAAAAGTGGTTGAAAAAGCTGATTACAGAGTCATTAGCCCCTGTGGGCTCATTTTATTGCTATAAAGTCATCATTCAAGTAGACATATATTTAGCTTCTGTGGCCTTCATTTGTGGTAAGCAAAATAACCTCAGACAAAAAAGAAAAAGAAGAAAGAAAAAAAAAAGAAAGAGTCCCCAAGTTCAAGCCTCTTATTTTTAGTGATGTGACAGCCAATTTACCAAATTAGAAAAGCCCAGAGCAGAAGCAGAGAAATGTCATCAGCTTGAGTTCGTTGTGTGCACTGCTTCTGGGGGCATCACTGGGGAAGAATTCAGTCCTGTATTACGTGGTCTGTGAGAAGCACTGAAAATCCAGCATGTGGCCAAAGGACCGCACCAAGGAAGGTAGAGGAATTTACACAAATGGACATGTGACAAGCATTTGAAAGACCTGAACAGAGACTCAAGAACAGAGCCCAGTAAGAAACATGAAGTCACTAGTTACTTAATTATCAAGCTATGGAAGATACATTCATTTTTAGCTAATTCAAATGATTCATGGACAAAAACTTTTACCTCAAACCTTTATTCCTTTCATATAAAGTATTATATTGACATATTGATATATTTAAAGTATCTTTGGCATTAGAATAAGTTTTAAAAGTTAAAGGAAGATTTATTTGCTAATGCTGAGATTTCTTTTTTAATTGGTTTCTCTGTATCACTGCTGGGTTTGTGATCAGACACTGGGTGAAATATAAAGGGAGACTCATTCTACTCCAAATCACATTCTCTGGCTTTAATGTGTAGAAGAATCACCTGGAAAGCATGTGAAACTGGAGGTTCCAGAGGGCCAGGCATGGGGGGCTTCTGTCTGTAATTTCTACTGCTCAGGAAGTGGAGGTCAAGAGGATGACATTTTGAGGTCAGACCAGGGAAAAGTTCCTAAGATTCTATCTATCTCAACCAATAAAATCTGGGGAAATGACAGGTCTATCATCTCAGCTATGGGAGAAGTGGGAAGACTGTGGTCCAAGCCTATCAGGAATGCATGGAAGAACCTATTTGAAAAATAATCAAAGCAAAGAGGACTATAAGCATAACACAAATGATGAAGCACTTACTTAGCAAGTGAGAGGCTCTCAGTTCAAACCCCAATATAGATTCTGAATTCCTGTGCCTGGAGGGATGGCTGAGATTCTGATAGGTGAATTAATTGGATGTTGCTTCTCTGCAGGCCACACTTTGATGAGCAAGACAACTAGATCACTCTTGCTACCTTCCCAATCCCCTGAGTTCAGTCACAGACTTCTTTCTTGTCTTTTAGATAAGAAACAAAGCAGAAGGAATTTTCTTTTCATGTATCTGCCTGTAGACAGGTGAAGCATAGAGCTGGCTTGGAGTTTGAAGCATAGAGCTGGCTTGGAGTTTGACTCTCAGTTACATACATGATGCTACCTTGTGCATCCTCTTAATATAAGCCACTAACTTTATGATATGGATGCAGCAGGACCATGATGTCTATTCAGAACCTTAGTTCCTAGCTTTTCTGCTGGAATTTCCTGCAGTCCTAACCAAATATTGCTTAATACCTAATAATGATTTTGTTTTGTGGTCCTTTACACTTGGCCTTTGATGCTTTTTCTCAGATTCACCCTAGGGAATTGCACCATGTAACATGGTGTTTTCCCTGTAATCGCTAACACACTCCAGACACAGGTGCTGCAGCATTAATTGTTGATCTTCTGGGCATTCAGTTTCTTCAAAGCCATTCCCTGCCACTCTGCTCTTTATAGACTAAGTGGAGATTAGACACACTAAGGCCTGAAGATCAATTTGCCATCTCAGGAGAACCAGAGAAGTTTCAGCGATCTGGGGGAAAAATAAGTAGGTGTTCTACTATCAGAGCGATTCCATCAGCCCTTTTCCTTTGTGCTTTCTGATTTTTCTGGGGGCCCACCTCACAATCCAGTTATCCTGCCACAGGCTATGCCCAACTTACTGATTGAGATTTGTGTTTTACTAACTTTTTTGCTTTGGCTGATTTTGACCAAAAGTCTTCCTGATGTCTGCTTCCTGGTATCTGAGATTAAAGATGTGGGACATTGCTCCTGCTTCCAAACATTGTTCATTATTTTGCCTGTCCTGGGGCTTGAATTCAGGGCCTGGGAACTGTCCTTGGGCTTTCTCAATGTTAGCATTCTTCTGTTCTACCACTTCCACAGCATCACTTCCGGCTTTTTCTATGTATGTGCTACCAAGGAATAGAACCTGGGTCTTTATGCATGCTAGGCAAGCACTTTACCACTAGGCCATACTCCTAACTAAATGTTTTTTATAACCACTGGATACTGCTTGTGGGGTTTTTTGGCCTTATAAAGCCAAATGGATAAGTAAACCTTAATTTTTAATAAAAATTAAAATTTAAGCTTTTTTGTTTATTTTTCTAGACCTGGGGCTTGAATTCATGGTCTGGGCATTGTTTTCACTTACTGCTGGTGCTCTACCATTGGAACCACAGCTCTATTGCTAACCTTTTTAGTACTTAATTGGAAATACGTATCTAACAAGACTTTTCTATTCAGGCTGGCTTCAAACCATGACCCTCAGATCTTATCTTCCTGAGTAGCTAGGATTAAAGATATGAGCTACCAGCACCTATCTAAAACATATGTGTGTAAGTTTGTGTGCGTGCAATGTTTAGAAACATTTCCTCTACTAAACTAGAAGTATCTCTATAGTTTCACTGGAACGGAAGTGAAGTCAGCAAGTATGTTTCATTTCTTCTGTTTCAGAAAACCATAATATTCTTAGTCTCCCTACTGCTAAGTTTTGAATTCATTTGTATTCAGTACATCTGTGATTATCTCTAGACAGGAAAACCTAAAAGAAGTAAATTACAATTTACATGCCCAAGCATTCACACAACTTATTCTAACACATCTTTTATTCTTCTTTTAGTTTGTCTCCCAAATAGTGATAGGCCCAAGGTTACATATTATCTACAGTTTTCAAATCAATACTACCTTCTATCACCATCGTTTAGCAGTTTAGGGCTTTGCGGCTAGCTTCCATGACAATAGATGCACAGCCTGGAACCAGTTTTAGTTAATTAGAGTCAATCAATCCAAACTTTGCTAACTTACTCATGTGAAACAATAGTATAATGAACCAAAGTCAGCGAGATGATTGGGAAATACAAATTATTGCACCCTGATAAATTAAATGTGACTATTACAAAACCTTTTTTCTAAATGAATATTCAGAGGGAATATGTGGGTATTTAATATAATTAATACAAGAAAAATAAACTTAAAGGGGCTATTAAAAGAGCCTCCCATTTTTTAAGGAAGAGAAACAATCAAAAGTAATATACTGAACCACTCTGGTGGCAGTTTAATGGCTATTCATTTGGGAAAATATGTTCTTGTAGATGTTTTGTTGCCCATGATCGAACTAGTAGAGAATAAAAACCAAAATGAGGTACAATGGACATGGCCAGTAAGGAATGAGTACCTAGGCCCAAGCTTCTGTGTCTACTAAAATTCTAGAGCATGGATTTCTGTAACTATGTTAAGGTTTCTGAAAACACAAAATCCAATGAAAATATTTCTCTCAAACCTTATTGTTTAATCCCAAGGTCACCTGAAGATCCCATCAGAACTATTATTTCATGCTAAAGAAACATTTTAGTGTGACACAGAAAAATGTGAGCTTGCTCTGAAGTGATTTAAAAAGGCTGTATACATATATATATATATATATATATATACACACACACACATATATATACATATCTCTGATTTTGCAGAGTTAGTGCCCAGCATTGTCATCTCAGCACATTTGCAGGTTATATTTAGAGACTGTGGAAAGAGAATTGCATACAGAAAGCAAAAGTAAAGCACAAAGATGACTAGATTTTCTAAAGTTTAGCAGTTGCCTAATTTGAACCTGGTTTGAACAGTTGGATGCCTGGGGTTGATTGAAGCTCAGCCATTGTGATTGGCTGGGAGCTGGCTCCTTGTTACAAGAGTAGGCTACATTCTGTTTATACATCAAGTTAAGTTATAGTTTATTATAGATGGCCAAGCCCTTAGGCAAAACTTAATTCAATTTAATAGAAGGTACGAGGTGACCTAATTGGCAAAGGAGTGATGGAAAGAGAAAAGGCACTGATTAGAATAGGGCAGAGAATGAAGTTGAAAAAGTAGGATCACTTTTTAAATCTAAACTTTTATACCCCAACTCATGCTAAGTTCAGTTTTGTTGTTCTTTGCTATTAATCATAAAACACTTTACATAGCCACCCCACCCCATCTGCCCCTGCTGATGCATCATGGTAGTAGACCATCAAGAGCTGAAAAGTCTGGGAGACTCCATCTCCACAGAAGGAAGCTAGATGCCATGTTATGACCCAGTAGTAATGGGTAGCATACTGTGCTGTCCATGCATGCTTGGATGAGAATCAAGACCATGCCAAAACTAATTAGGGGAACTCAGGAATGGAAGCATGGCTCAGCACTGTTATCACACAACTTTAGAAAGCATGATGCCCTGAGTTCAAACTTGAATGACACACCCACATACCAAGTCATAAAAATGCTTTGGATCTAGGCACTGATGGCTCATACCTGTAATCCTAGCTGCTCAGAAGACTGACCTCTGAGGATCATAATTTGAAGCCAACACAGACAGGAAAGTTGTGAGTCTCTTAACTCCTAATAACTACCAAAAAGTCAGAAGGGAGCTGTGGCTCAAGTGGTAGAGTGATAGCCTTGAGCACAAAAGTTCAGAGACAGTGACCAGGCTTTGAGTTCAAGCCAAGGACCAGCACACATACACAAGAAATGTTTCAGGAGAAGTAGAGTTGATAGAATTCTGACCCACACTTAGGAGACATGCATGGAGGTCCTTCCAGCCAGTGCTATGATCTCCTTGGCCTGTTTCCTAAACTGAAAATGGGATACTGAGAGATGATTGCTGTAGAAGCTTGCAACTCAAAATATGCCAGCCTCAGATGCAATGTCACCAATTATATTTTTGTAACTACGTAATAGGCATGTATGTTAGCTATTGACTTACATGTTGCTTCATCATATCATCATACAGATCAAAGAAAATTCCAGAATTATTTAGTGTGTAACATAATGATAACATAGGCTTTATTGGCTTTCATTGCTTTATGTTGAACTATTATTCATGTTTTCCTGAGATTAATCACAACTAACTTAAATTGTTGTATATGCCCACACTCATATAGTCACATTAAAACAGATTTTTCATTACTGCAAGAAAATACCTAAACAACTTAAAAGGAGAAGAAAATTTATGCTGGCATGTGGTTTTCAAAGGTTTCAGTCCATGTCCCTTGACTCTGTGGCTTTTCTGCCCACCCTATTTGGTGGAATATAATTGGGGGACAATCGAGGGAGAGAAATAGCTCACTTCCTGATGGGCAGTGGGCACAGACAGAAGAAGATACAGCTCCTGAGGCTATGCCAACAGTGACCTATCCCAGCCAGCTGGGCTTTACCTTCTAACATACCTAACACTTCCCCAAATAGTAACACAAGCTGAAGACCCTTCTGCACATGAGCCTGTGGGGATAATTCAAGTTCAAACCATAACCTCTGCTCTATGCCCTCGGAAGCTCATGTTCTTTTCATAATGCAAAATCAACTTAGTTCATCTCTGGGGGTGCCAAGGGAGAATTGAATCAAAGTAAGACTGGCAAAGCTTAAATCTTGTAGGCCCAGGCCCAGGGTACATAGTTGTATGATACCAGCTCCAAAAAGCAGAGGCAAATCCCCTCCTGCTGCCTTGCCATTTGCATTCCAGTCAGATGACTCTGCCTACCACTTACAGCTTTTCCAGGCAGAGGCTCCATTCCTGAGTTCTCTAACTTTCTGAAGTCACCACTGTATCTGTAGCTTTACCTTTACAGTATTCTTCTGCATGCCTGCAGAACCAACATTACATGATAAGACCAAGATCTGCTGCCAGCTCAGATGGTAACCAGGCCACTTGGAGCACAGAGCCAGGGGTCACCAGAGTTTGTCTTAAGAAAGATGTAAAAACTTACATCAGTGGGCTGGGAGGGAAAATTGGATTTTCCCTTCCTCCTCATCCTCGTCTCGTCCTCCTCCTCCTGCTCCTCCTCCTCCTTCTCCATTTTCTTCTTCTTGCTCTTCTTCCTCTTCTTCCTCTCCTTCTTCTCCTTCTCCTTCTTCTCCATCTCTTCCTCTTCCTCCTCACTACCCCTTTCTTTCTTTTCATTGCTTTCTCTTTTTTGCTAGTATGGGTTTTGAACTCAAGGCTTCACACTTGCTTGACTTTCTTACTCACCTAATGCTCTGCCACTTGAGCTATATTGGACATAGAGTCAGTTTTCTAACTGAAACATTATCTTCCATAAGCTATTCCCTCGAATAGCTTAGATCACGGGTATGAACCATCAATATCTGACATTTTTAAGACTTCATTGATGAAGTAACTCATTCATCTTTATTTTATATTTATATATATTCAAAATAATTCAAGCTTCAGGAAGATATGTAATAGAATCATGTTACTTTCAGTGTCCTATAATGTCAAACACAGTACATTGGCTACAAAATTCTTCCAAAAATCAATAGCTATTAGATGATGGATGGATTCATAGGAGAATGGATGGAATTATATAGGTGAAGAATAGAATACACAAAAGGTTAGAATAAGGATACAGTAGCATTGGGCTTATATTTGCATTTGGAAAACTTTTAAATGCTTGAGGTTTTAGAAAAACTTGATTTGAAGTAATAATAATATTTTTATGTAATAGTATGCCACATTAAACTATATTTTCATGATTTAAATTTACCTTGCATATTTACATTCATTTGGCTACTAATAAGAAAGTAAGGTATCTTATGAATTTAAGTGTAACCCCTTTGTACATCACCTTGACAATAAAATGAATTTTTAAAAAAGAAAGTAAAAATAAAATAATGCTTTTTTTAAAATTTCAAAATGCGCTGATTTAATTATACTTTCTTGATCTCAGATTCCAATCCTATCATTACCAATAAAATAAATTCTAATCAAAGTTTGACTTTGAGTTTGTATTTGTCACTTAAGCGTCATAAAACCAGTTGCTTCTCCCCTGACCACATAAAAATCACTAAGTATTTCACTGGCCACGACACTTGGTGACAAGAAATTCACTTGTGCTTTTGACATTTCTGTGTAAAACAACAGCTGCTTCACTCACTTGCAAGCAGCCTTTCCCCCCCACTGGGGATTCTTATCCCCAGTGGAGGTGGGTGGGCATTCTGCTGGCAACGTTGCATACAAACAGAGATGCTTAGGTACTCCAGAGCTGACAGCTAAAATGAACTTATTCTGTGAGGAATATGTCTTCAACTGGAAGACACCAGACCCACTTTCTTTGGGGAATACGGCACGAGAGATAGCATGGTCCTGTTCTCATCCCCAGGCATCTGACACCCACAATCACACAGGGCCACCACACATACTGCAGAAACCAAAGTAATATTTCACCCTGCAGCCTAACTACCTATTGGAAGAATCTAGCCCAAAAGTGACCGGCTGATTTAAACAGAAACAGACTGGATGAATAAATGCACTCATTTCTCTCCTATCATTATCAGTATCAACTATTAGTATTGGCTAATCTTACCTCCTATCTTTCAAAGTTGCTAAAACATGAGACATGTTGATTCTCTTTTCCTCTGATCTCCTTTCCTATTCCTCTATACAACTTCAACCATACATTAATGAGCTTCCTCATTTTTTGTGCCCAGGAGAGAAGTTTTACTTATGGGCATCCATTAAAAAGCAGAACCCTTGGACGATGACTATCATCTTGATTGCACTCTCTACTAATTATTTTGGCCCCAGTCCTGCTGACTATGTTTTCCCTGTCATCAGAATGCACCTCATGAAGGCATCCTCTTACTCATCAGTTCCAGGGCCCCATACAGTTTTAGTAGAAGTCCAAGGCTAACTCTGTTAACTCAAGAAGTTCCTAGAGTTTAGAATGCAAGCAAGAAGCAGAAAACATCACCTTGTACACTTCAGTGTGGATCTGCCAGCCTCATAGAGCTAAAATTAGGGTAAAGGTATTTGACAATAGCATGTGGCCTTGCTACTGAATATTGGTAGCAGAAATAATCAAGGAGAAAGCACTCTAAGTTTGGAGAGCTCAAATTTGTCTTCAGTCATGGCTTAACTAAGTGATAGCACTTCATCTCTCTTAGCTTCATTACCAGTATGTAAAAAATAATAATGTGCTGTGTGTGTACATGTGTATGTGCGTGTGTGTGTGTGTGTGTGTGTGTGTGTGTACATGAATTTGCCTGCTTCAGAAAGGCCAGAAACTTTTAATTGTTTGTGGAAATTTTCTTCCTGAGGACAAATAAAACCTTTTTCTTGCAATGCATAATTTGTTGATTGGCCATTAGATGAATGAAAAAACCTATCACATTGTTAAAAGGAGTGACATTGATCAAGATGCAATATATTCATAAACTACTTTGTTAAATGGCAATTCCCTGGTACAACTACTCAAAAGATTTTCTTTAAAAGACTTATCCTCAACTATTCCATACAAGTTTGAATTGAAAGGAAAAAAAGGTATTATTTTTAAATTCTTCTTCTCTGTGGAGAATATGAGGAAGTCCTCCAAGTTTTCCTCTTAGGTGATCAACCGTTCAGATTTATTAAACTGTACACATCACTTTTTAAAAACTGTTCCTAGAAGCTTTATTTTACATAACTCTTTTGTAATTATTCATTTGTAGAACATTTATTTATTAGTCACCTATTATATATCAGAACCTCAGCTATATGCTGCCAATGGAAAATCACATTATTTGAGGAGCTAATCATCTAACAAAATAAACCAATAAAGAGTTACATGCACAGGCATACTTATCAAACAGTTAAGAGAATGATGATAATTATGTGTATAGTGCTATGGGTATATAGAGAGGATTAATTAATCTGACCTTCAAAGATTAGGGACATGGTGAAGAAGGACATCCTTGAGAATGTTCCTGAACACAAAAAGAAAGTCACCAGGAAAATAATGACTTCCTTCTATCCACCACAGGAAGAGTAACATGTATGCAAGGGCTAGGAGACTTCTCTCCTACTAAACTGTTGTGGGTGATGTAGACCCTTCCACACACAGCTCTGCCTCTTTTCTGAAATGTCTCTGCATACCCTTAGGAGAGCAAGACTCCTGAAATGCAATCTAGCTTTCATTTGTTTCTCAAGCCAGTTGATCTGAAGGGAATTCACACTAAAGGCAGATCCTAGTCTCTCTCTGGATCAACTATCAGTATGTGGAACTTCACAGTAGTCAAGAAATATGAGCATTCTCTGCCTGTGCAGATGTACTTTAATGATTCATCAGTGACTGTACTATAACTCATTCATAAAATTGTGAAGCATTAAAGGCTCCATCTTCATTATTACCAGATGTCTTAGAGGTACCAAGTCAATACTTCAATTTGACTCCTTGAAAGTTTGCAAGACCAAGTATACCTTCAAGAACCCAGAAATACATTTGCTGCAACAAATCTGCTAGAGATTACTTAGCAATAATGTACAAATCCTCTTTACTACTAAGACGTGATTCTCACGTTCTTCCATCTCTGTCTTGAAGACAAAAAAATGAGCATAACATGAAAAGAAGTGAATGAATTGATTTCTTTTAAAGATGATAGCAATTATTTAAAAAGGTAAGTATCAAGGTACCTCTTTCCTCTCTCCCCCATGCATAAATATCATATCTATATATGTATATCTTCTTTCTATCTACCCCTTTCTCCATATATAGATAATATATGACATATAATTGATATGAGATATATGATAGAAAGGTGATACATATTTGGTTTCTTTGATTTTTTTTAATCATTGAACAAAGTCAGAATAATCTTATTTAGGAATCAAGAAGATAATTTTGTAATGTGATCGTTTCCTAAAAAAAAGAAAATCTACAAAGTGCCAGAATTAAATCCAGAAAGCCTTTAAGAGCACCAAGCCGGCTGTTTGGGACATGCTTCTGCCTTTCCATGCATCTTATCATACCACTTGAGCAGGACAAGCCACGATTCCCAGCTACCCAGAAATCCAGAAAAAACCCTGCCATTGATATTTCCCCCCAGAGAAAGTTATTCCAAATGTACCTGGAGAAAGCTCTTTCCCACTTAGATCATTTAAATCCAGTATCTAAGAGACTGCTGCAGATATGCTTCCGCCAAAAATGCTGCTGAGAAAGCGGAGAAGGAAGAAAAGGAAATTCTTTTGAGGCTGCAAGTTCCCCCATAGCCTGCGATGCGAACACATACTCAGCACAATGGACAGGAACATCCCGAGTTTAAGAGGATGCCCTGATTCCAGTGTGGCTCTGAATGATGTGGGTGTGGGGGTATGGGTATGTTCTCAGACATTCATTCCTTCCCTTCTGGAGGTGTCTCTGGGCTCCATGTCTTTAATGGTGACAAGTTTTACCGTTAACACATCATATTGGCACACAGTTTATTTTTTGTCAGCTGTAATCAGTTTTTGAATTCTGTTGTGTTTTATTTTTTTTTATCCAAGTATGGTTTCTCATGGTGTAGTAAATGACATTAGGCTTTTGTAAATTCTTGCAGAATATAACAGATCATTGGTTTTATAACACAGTCGCTGCTTTTGCATTCTGATGAGATTATTAGTAGCAGCCTAGAATACAACATCCTTGCACACTGTTAGTTAAAAAAAAGTTTACTAAATGGTCTCTTGTCAACTGTATCTGAAAATCATTATAGTTGCTCTGTTTTCTTGACATGAGGGACACCAGGATCTCTTCAGTAAGCTGGTGGGTTATGTCAACATGAGGTTACACAATTATTATCCCAATTCTCTTTGCTTCAATAGGACTTATGCCTCACATTAACATTGCTATCCTACACCTCAGGGGTCTCTATATCTGTACTTCAGGTATAGGGTCATCCCAGTGTTCAAACCGACAGGGCCCAGAGTCAGTTGGTCTAAGTGGTAGCATCCATTGGAAACAAGTTCAGAGTAGATGGGGGAAGAAAATGACACCCAGACTTTTCTGATTTGCCATCTCTCTATCACATAGATTAGCCCTTTGGGGCATTCTGTGGCCTCCTGTAGAGAGATTTAAAATGCACTCTATTAATAAAATTAAATGTTTTCCTCTTGGGTCCATAGTCTATCATGGAAATTAGCTACATGTGGTATTTAAGGGGTAAATGGTCCTCCATGCACTGCAGCCTGGTGCTGAGCAACAGAGATGCTGGGGGCAGGCATGCAAATGGAAGCGCCTGGCACAGACCAGAGAGCAGAACATCCCTTCCGCTTCTTTTAGGGTTGAAACAATGACATTTGAAAATTGCCTACTTCGTGTGCACCTTACTTTTTTTTTTACCCTGCTACTTCTCACATGCATACCTGCTCTCTGCATTAAGATGGTGGCATTCTGCTCTCCAAATTGATAAAGTGCCAAATAAAAGGCTATCCTGTGAGCCATAATGACCTTCCGTGAGTGTCGGCATTCAACACAGTCAATAATATACATTTTTAAATGTGTGAATGCATATTCAAATGAGAGATCTGATTTGCTTCAATGGCTCTAGCCTATCAGACACATAAAATACTGTTTTGAAAGACTGCTTGCCTCAAGTTTTCATTTTACCTGAAAATGGGAGCTATGGGAATGACAAATTTTGTGAGATCTTCAACATACTGTTTAGAAATTTCTCCTCTTTGACAATCCATTATTGGTCTCTCTTCTTTTCCTTTTGTTTTCCTTTCCCTTTGGTTCCTGAGACATCCTTGTTGTGTGGATAAGAATTTTAAATGGAATAATACTTAAAATGAACATTCCTGTCTCTAGCCTGTTCAGTAAATTCTTTTGACATTTTTGAATCAGTTCTTCATAACTGGTAATATTCGGTGACATTTGCTTATGGATCATTACAACAAAACTAAAGTGTAAGTTCTTCTTTATAATGTTTACTCTTAAATGATTATAAATTCTTTTGTTAGTCTAGGCACCAGTGGCTTATGTCTATAATCCTAGTAGCTACTCAGTAGGCTGAAATCTGAGGATCATGGTTCAAAGCCAGCGTGGGCAGTTCATCCCCAATAAACAACTTGGAAAAAGCTGAAAGTGGCCCTGGGGCTCAAATGGTAGAATGTTAACCTTTAGCACAAAGAGGTTCAGGGACAGTGCCAAGGCCCAAAGTTCAAGCTCAAGGACTGGCAAAAAATAAATTATTTTGTTAAACTAGCTCATGTAAATGGAAGATTAAAACAAGCAGCAACAATAATGACAAAAACTTTCTAATTCTTTCTTCAACTGAGCAGTAAAATTTAATTATGGATTTGAAACAGAGACCTGCCCAGCATAGAGATACAGAAACATCACAGTGGCTATGTTTTATGTTTGTTTGTTTTTTGCCATTCCTGGGGCTTGAAGTCAGGGGCTGAGCACTGTCCTCTCTCTTTCTCAAGGCTAAAGCTCCGCCACCATTTCTGTTTTGTTTGTTTTGTTTGTTCTATGTATGTGATACTGAGGAATCCAACCCAGGATTTTGTGCAGTCTAGGCAGGCACTCCGCCACAAGGCCAAACTCCCAGTGCTGCCACTTTCTAATATAGATCAGAAAGAAAGAAAACAAAAAGAAAGACAAAATTACACCAAATTGTGTGGAAGGAAGATAGCACCAAGACAATAGGGACTCAGCCTAGTTCTCTCCCACAAAAAGAGAGAATCAGGGAATCCCACAAGCCAACTACCTTAAGAAATCCACAACTACAAATTCAAGAAGCAATGGAGAAGTACACAAACCAGAAAAGAAATACAGATAAAGCTTATATCCGACTTTCTCAAAGAATCCAAAATGCGAGGACCGCCCCTCACCTCCACCCCTCAGCGCCAGCTCCAAGCCATGAAAGCCGAGGCAGAGGGTGCCGGATCAGGGAAGCCCCAAACTCCAGCAATGCCAGCAAGGAGCAGAATCTAGACGCAGGAACCCTCACAGACCAGCACAGGCAGCACAGACGGCGGCAGAGACCAGAGGCGAGGCAAAGGACCCTCCAACACCACAGAAGCTCAGAGCCAAACCCTGATGCGTAACTAGTCCAGCGGGTTTCCCAAATCCCATCTGGAAAGCAGAGCTGGTAAAGAGCTATAGAACTTAACCCAGACCACTCCACCCCACCCAAGAAAGACTGGCAAGTGCGGGGGGGGGGGCAAGGAATTCAGTATCCTGTACCTTCCCCAATTGCCCCTCCCCCAGGCCATTGACTGGAGACTGACAGGCAGGTGGGAGCTAAGATCCAGCACCCCAACACAGGGGGTGAAGATGTCCCTGCTCCCACCTGCTCAACAGCCTCCTCTCCCAGGCCACTGAAACTGGACACTGAGAGGCTCTAAGACCCTGCCTTCCAACAGTGGATGGGGGTGTGCATGAGTCTGAGAGCCAGCATCTGACTGACTCAAAACTAAGCAGGGCGCCTGCCTGCTGGGAACCTCCAGCAAGACAAAACCAAGGGGCCACCCACGGAATCACAAAAAGACTCTCCTGAAACACAGCAGGGAACTGAAGGACAGACCAGCAGGGGCCGACCTCACCCTCTGAGAGCCAGAAAGGCACTGCTCCACCCTCAGAGCCCATGTCCTTGACTGGGCCCCACTCCAGGAAACAGGGCAGAAACCAGTAGGGCTGGTTTAGCTGAGAGCTCCCAGAAGCTCCCAAATCCCAGGCCCTTGGCTGGACCCTGCCACTGGGAAGAGGGTAGGCAACTGGGAAGAGGGAAGGCAAAATAGCCATCCACCAGGCTAGCTGAGACTAAAGTGCACAACTCCATCCTAACGCCAACTGTGGGGCCATTGGTTGGACGGAGAGCTAGGTGTGCAGCAGCACACAGCCTCTGTGAACAGGCAGAACACCTGTAAAAGCTGCAAACTCTGACCTAGTCAGCAGGAGAACTAATTTGGCTGAGAACCCACATATACACAGATTCCCAGAATCACAAATCCCAAGCCAGGTAGAGACCACCACCTACCTACCATATAGTGAACCTACAACCGCAGTCTTCAATGCATTGGAAAGCACAACGATAAATCAAGGCATATATAAATGGTCAAAGTACCACACAAAGCCAAGAGTGAAGGGGTTGGAGAGATGTCACTACCCCAAGAAATGACACTTGAAGAGACATGAAACATGACTGTTCAGGAGATGGTTGTGGACATGACTAAAGAGATTAAAGTAGAATTCCAAAAACAATTCCAGGAACATAAGCAGGAAATCACCAAGGAGCTCCTCGAATTCAAAAGAGAAATAGAAAAGATTAATACTCTCACAGCAGACATGATCAGCTTAGTGTCCTCAATGCAAACAAAAATGGAAGCATTAAGCAATGAGATGGAGAATAGGACATCAGTAACGGAAGATAAAATGCAAGAGCTGGAACAGAGAATCATCAGTCTGGAGAAATCAGGTAGAATTCACCAAAGAGAACTCAAGGACCTGGCAGATGCAGACAAGAAAGTTAATCTTTGTATAATAGGGATCGTTGAAGGGGTGGTGTTCATTAATAAAGGAATGCAACCCTTATTCACCAAAATCATAGTAGAGAACGTCCCCAAACTCAAAAGGGAAAGTATTCACAATATTGAAGGCTTCAGAACTCCAAGCAGGCAAGATCCTAGAAGGAACTTGTGTAGACACATCATGGTAAAAACACTAGACCCAAATACTAAGGAGTTGATCTTAAATGCCACAAAAACAAAGTAAGAGCTATACTATAATGGGAAAAAAATTAGAATAACTGCAGACCTCTGCATGCAAACCCTAAATGCAAGAAAATCTCGGAAAAATATCATTGATGCCCTGAAGACTAACAACTGCCTACCCAGACTGATATATCCAGTGAAACTAGCATTATATTTGAGGGAGAAACAAGAATATTTCATTCCAAGGAGAAGGTATATGAATACATGCACAGTAAACCAGCATTAGAAAAAATATTATATAATCAAGAACAAATTGCAGAACAACAAGAACCCCAATCAAGAAGCAATCACCTATAAATCACTAAACACAAAAGGGAAAAAAAGAGAGAGAAAGAAACTCAGAAGCAAAAATAAATCATGACAAAGGACACTAACCACTTCTCAATAATTTCCTTAAATGTGAATGGGCTGAACAATCCAATCAAAAGACACAGAATAGCAGACTGGATTAAGAAACAAGACCCATCCATATGTTGCCTCCAAGAGACCCATCTCACTGCCAAAGACAGAGACAAACTCCAAGTGAAAAGATGGAAAAGAATTTTCCACTCCAACGCACCAGGCAAAAAAGCAGGAGTAGCAATCTTAATCTCTGACAAAATTAACCTCTCAGTAAAAACAGTACATAAAGATAAAGATGGCCACTACATATTAGTAAATGGGACAATCCATACCCAGAATATTACAGTTATAAACATTTACTTCCCCAACATGGGAGCACCCAAATTTGTCAAGCAAACTCTCTTGGAATTACAGAACAAGATAGACTCAAACACAATCATAGTGGGAGACCTCAATACACCACTCTCACCAAATGAAAGGTCAACTCAAAAAAACTTAAAGACACCATTGACTTAAACGACACCCTAGCTCAGCTTGGCTTAACAAATACACACAGAGTCTTCCATCCAATGGCGAAACTTTATACATTTTTTTCAGCAGCTCAAGGAACGTACTCCAAAATAGATCATATAATAGTTCATACTGAAAACTTAAGCAGATACAAGAGGACTGATACAATCCCATGCATTCTATCTGATCACAGTGGAGTCAGACTAGTTCTGGACAATACAATAAAAATTAAAAAACATTCAAACAATTGGAAGCTGAACAACAAAACTCCTGAATAACTCCTGGGTTACAGATCAGATCAAAGACGAAATTCAAAACTTTCTTGAATGTAATGACAATTAAGAGACTTCACAAAGGAACTTATGGGTCACAGTAAAGGCAGTTCAAAGGGGCAGATTTATCATACTAGGAACCCATATTAAAAAGACAACCAGAAAGAGCCCAGGTCCAGACGATTTCACTGTGGAATTCTACAAGACATTTAAAGTTGAAGTAACACGTATACTCTTGAAACTCTTCCGAGAAATAGGAGCAGAAGGAGCAATACCAAACTCATTTATGAAGCTAATATTACACTCATCCCCAAACCAGGAAAAGACCCAACAAAAAAAAGAAAACTACAGACCTATCTCTCTAATGAACACAGACACAAACCTCCTTAATAAAATACTAGCCAATAGAATCCAGAAACAAATTTAAAAAATGGCAGAAAAGCATATGAGAAAATGTTCATCATCCATGGTCATAAAGATAATGCAAATAAAAACAACCCTAAGACACCACCCTACCCCAACAAGAATGGCCAAGATTTTGAACTCAGACAATGACAGATGCTGGCAGGGTTATGGAGAAAAAGGAACCCTACTGCACTGCTGGTGGGATAATAAACTGTTCAGCCACTCTGGAAAGCAGTGTGGAGGTTTCTTAAAGAAATGAAAATTGACCTTCCCTATGATCCCGCCATACCACTTCTGGGCATCTATCCCTGAATATCATAAACCAAGATATGATAAGGACACCTGCTCAGCTATGTTCATCTCTGCGCTATTCACAATAGCCAGGCAGTGGAAATAATCCAGATGCCCTACTGCAGATGAATGGATACAGAAAATGTGGTATATATAAACAATGGAATTCTACATATCCAACAGATAAGATAAAATGGCATTTGCAGCGAAGTGGATGAATCTAGAGAGAATCATGTTGAGTGAGACAAGTCAAGACCAAAGGAACAAAAGGCACATGGTGTCCTTAATATGTGGCTATTAGATCCAAACAGTACAAGAGTGAGGACTCAATAGTTGCATACACAATGCTATGGATATGGTACTGGAAATATAAACATAACTACATAGACATAAAAATCTGACTCTCTAGACATAATGTTTTATTACATAGATTAATATGTATCTATGACATACCAACCCTCAGCCTAAGTTTAATTATATTCTAAAATCTAAGCCAGTGATTATACATAGAGATTCCCTTCTTGAATACTTGTTTTTTAAATATGTCATTTCAAATATGATGTAAAAATCAATGTTAATAAATTCTAAAAAAATTAAACCAAATCATAGAAAATGCCCTGTGGCACAAATTCAGAGGGTTTATTTTTCCTAGAATTCAAGACAGTCAAGAAATACCATTCTATATATTCTTTCACCTCCCTGGCATAGGCCACAACCTGTTAACAAAATCTCGGGCCTCTTTACTCATCAGCAAAGAATTGTGGGTTTTTAGCTTTAAATGTAAATCAAGTATGGTTTAAATTCTGCCTCTCATTCTGGCTGTGTGACGTAAAGCACAGTAATTAACCTTGTTTAACCTAGCTTTCCTGCTATGAAAATGGAACAGAATTCATAGCTACTTCATATGCTTGGGCACTGGGGATCCACATAGTTCAGCGCTTGGATGCAGAGAACAGTGCCTGGCCTACGAGAGGTACCTGTGAATTATTAGGTGGCTTAACTGCTGTCATTGTCTACTGAGCCCATGGGCTTAACCATTTGGCCTGCTTGCCACCAGGAGTCAGGTTTTAGCCGGTTTAGTGAGCTTCCTTTCTCTCAAGAATATGCTTCCTCCCCCTGTCTGAGCTAACCATGCTCCTCCATTGACCTGCATAGGGTTTCTGTCAAGTTCTCACCCATGCCACTTCCTTCCACTATCTATTCATCTGGTGAGGATGTCCTTTTGGCTCTCCGTCTAGTTGCAAACCTAAACAGCAGATGACAGGGGATGGTGACTTTGAATGTAAGAGTTCACATGTTTGTTCCATTTACTGAGTGTGATGTAACCTCAGCCATGTCATGTGACTGCTTAAGATCTGTACTCTGTTTTGCCCTGGAGCTGTGATTCTCTTCCTTCTTCTATGTGAATGAGTACATTGTGCTATTTTCCTAGGCGCCAATCTGTACACACTTGACTGGTCTCTGGCAAACTGCCAGGCCTCTGAGGCTAAAGCCTCTGATCTCTGCATTGACCCAGGCTCCAGGCATCAGTCCTGCATTGGACTCAGTTGACCTGAGTCCAATGCTAATGAAAACCTTCCTTCTCTATAGTTCCTGTAAGAAATAAATGTTTGCTTTTATTTAACTTAATCAGCATCTACCACACAGTATATATACATCAACTCTTCTCATCAAAACTTGCTAGAAACTTCATTCAACACAGTTTGAGTAACTTCTAGGTTTTAAGTTCCTGGGCTTGATGTCATGAATAGATACTAAATAAGGAAGAACCCGGCATTGAGTTCTCTGAGTTTATCTTAGATAAAAGGAAAAAGACAGCAAATAAGTAAACAGATAAAATGTTTTTATACTATACCTACTGCTTTTACATTGTAACTAAGCCGTGTACAGGGCCAGAAAGTAGCAGTGGAATTTACTGCAGTATTTCTCTGACAGAGATATGGAAAAAAGATCCCAAATTGGAGGAAAAGCAAAGCCAAATGAACAGCCAGAGAAAAAAATCTTCTCAAGCAATAGGCACAGTATTTGCAATATCCTCAAGGTGAAAAAAGAAATGAAAAGTTTCAGAGCCTGGACTTCCACTTTGACTACAGCCTGGTGAAGCTGGAGTCAGGAGCTTGAGGAATGCCATGTGTGGTGTTCTATGAACAACAGGAAGCCAGTGCAGGATTTTCAGCAGGAAGTAGAGTAGAAGGCCATTCTTCTGTTTAGAATGTAAAGTACTGTAATGGTTGGATGGAGAAAAGAATAGAATGACTCCTCCATTTCCACAGGGTCTGCATTCACAGATGCAACTAATGGCAGATTTTTTTAAATTCATAAATTGCTTCTATACTGACTGAGCATGTACAGATATTTTTTGTCATTGTGGCCTAAAGAATATAACATAATTATTTACATAATATTTACATGGCCTTACATTAGGCCTTAGGAATAACTTGATAACTAAGTATCAATCTTACTTGGAAGCCAAGAGATGACTGTGTACAAAGTCCAGACCTATAGAAAGAAGATGAAGTTGCAAGTTCCAGAGGCGTTCCTATTATTGGGACGTAATAGGGTAAGACAAGAGTTAGCAAAGAATGGACTGATTCAGGACACTGTACATAAAGAAAGAAAGGTTAATGACAAATTCAAAAAGAGGGTCAACTAAAGAGATGAGGTATTATTTATTTAGATTAGAGAGGAACAGCTGTTGGAGGGAGGAACTGAAAGTAAGGACGAAAAGTCTGAAATAACTGAACAGTTCAGGTAAGGGATTCTTGGAAGATATTAACCAGTTGGATTTTATCCATTTTACTTACGTGCTGGGTTCTTTCTATTCCACTTTCTTGCCCCTCAGTCAAAACTGATCATGTTATATAACTCATTACAGTAACTGACACCACTCACCATGTGACAATTTGATCCCTTTGGTGCATTGCATCTCTTTGGTGTGTTACTTTCAAGGCCAACATATGGAATTTACTGCAATTCTTATCATAGAATCCAGAATAAAGAAGGCCTAGCTAAAAAGCATGCATTTTGCAAAAGCTTGATGAGATGTCATTAACAAATCTGAATCAAAGGGCAGCCTCGGGATCGAGAATCTCAAAAAGAAGAGTAGAGACAGGAGAGATGTGAAATAGCAAATGACCACCATCTGCACTGACGAACCTGCTATGACAGCCTGGTCAAGGTCTACGAATGCCACTTTGAAGAAGACATTGAAGCACCTCATAAAACACCCAGCAAATGATTCTGCATGAGAGAGGGAGAAATGAGAAGGAAAATGGCACAGTCACATTCTTGATTTTTAGAGGAGAAAGTCCTCATAACATGCAAATGCCCTCAAAGACAACTATAGAAAACATTGCAGAAGCATTTTTGTCAAATGAATATAAGATACTAATTGGCGACGTATGTAGTCCCAGACATGCTTGACATGCAAGGAGTGAGTGAAGTAAGACAAAGCATTTGTGTGGACCATCTGGAAGAGCAAACCACACTGCTGCGTGTGATGAGAAAGTGCAATTAAACAGAAACTTTGGAAACCAGGATGAATATATATGCATGGCTTTGCATACACACAAATTAGGAACTTAGTAAGGAATACCTCTGTACATCTAGAACAGCCACTCTCCTGCACAATGGAGTTATGGCTTGTCCCTCTGCAGGCTGGTATCTCTGGTGCATCACAAAGCATGGCAGATGGTACTTCTGACTATGTCCTGTATAAAGCTTGAAGTTTGGCCCCTAGCTTATTCTCAGAAGCAGGTATTTGGTATCATTTTGCTAATGAGCATATACTGTATTTAGAGTCTTAAGGTAAAAGTGCTCTGTGTATCTTTGCAACACAACTCAGTAACTTCCACAAACACTAAGATGTCTTTTCTGCCTATACCAGACAGTATATAAAATAGAAATGTTTGACTTTGCTCCATTACCTTATGAAAAAAAATCCTAACATTCACCAAGTGAATGAAAACATAAAAATGTATTTTCATTCATCTCAGTTTAGGAATTAAAATATCAACCTTAAACTTGAGAGTAGTAGTATATCTATGAGATAAAAATTTTTTCCTATATTTTGTGAACAGAAATATCTCAGTTACAAGAAGTGGTCAATGTTTTGAACTTATTTGATAGTAAAGTACTGGCCTAATATTTGGAAATAATCCATAAAACCCAGTGTGTCTCTTTTAATTGATAACTTTGAAGCTGGAGGCAGCTTACCATGTAGATAAAAATATAAGAGAGGAAAATATTTTCATATCTCAGAAGGATTATGGAATCTCACACCTGTAATCCTTGCTACTTAGGGGGCAACAATTGTGAGAATTACAGTTCAATGTCAACCATACCGAAAATGTCTGCAGGATCCTATCTCAACCAAAAAATAAAATACTGAACAGGTGACTATCATCCCAGCTACTGAGAAATCTTGATCATAGCCCAGGGCAGACCAGCCATTGAATAGAGAGCTTACCTCAAAACTAACAAAATGAAAAAGACGGAAGTGTGACTCAAGAAGTAGGATACCTGCCTAACCAAGCACAAGGCCCTGAATTCAAACTCTAGCATAATTAATTATTTAATTAATTAAACCAGGGGCTCCTAAAATTAGATTATCTGAATGCTCAACCCTGAATTCTGCCCTTCAAGGCTCATGATTTCTTCTGAACTCTTGTCATTTATGCCTTTGTTCTGAAGGAAAGTTTTGAGATTTATTTAGCCCACAGCTGGTTAAAAGACAAAATCAAAGTACAAACACGGACACCTGGGAAATTGCATCTCTTCAATCAATCTACCTCTTCTTAAATACATTTTGTTTGTTTGCCTATCTGAGTGTAAGCCCCAAGGCAAAAATGGTATCTTTTTAATGTCTTGCACTGCATCAAGCATAGTGTAAAAACCAAGGCAATGGTAACAAGTAATAATAATGCCATTCAAGGGAGTGCTGACTCAAATTGTGTGAACCCTAATGTCGTAGACATTTACCGTTGGGGAAAGATGGGGCACTCGAATAAATTTATGTAAGCAAACTCTGCTGCCAAAAATCTAAATCATTCTCTTCTTTGTTTGAGTGGTACATTTTCAGAACTGTGAAGACAAAAGCAATATTTAAAAATAAAAGGCCGAAACAAAGAGCCTGTACAGGAGCAAAAGTGTATTTGCTGAAGATCATGTGGGTAGCAATAATCTTTTGGAAAGTAATGAAAATAAATGAGATATTTTTCTATTCTTTGAGACTTTATAATGTATTGGTAGAGTTAAGAAGAGTTAAGAAATGGGGATATTAGGGGTTGTTTAATTTTAGCGCATTCGCAAAAACTCATGCCCTGTAGATCATAATGAAATGTACTCATTTGAAATGGATGGTCTCTTCCTAAGAACATGCCCGCATGGGTCAGCTCTTTGGAGGGAAAATGCAAGACTGATTTCTTCACTTGAGAAAGAAGAACTGATAAGCATGTGCTCTAAGTGTCTTCCTGCCTCACCAGCCCCTGGCATGGCCATGACCCTGATTCACTGGTTTCTAAAAATGTCTACCTCATCTGAATAAAGGGTTGAGTTTTCAGAGGACAGCTCACTACGGAAGCTCAACAGGAAAATACTTATCTCCTCGCCATACATTTATCTACAATGCTTCCCTATTAGTGAGTGGGGAAGAGGAACTTAGAAGGCAACAGGATGCATGGGCTTTTTTGAGACTAATAAGGTAGGGACCAGTCAGCCTCAGTATGTTGTAAGTTAGAAAAGAGGGAGGGGTGAAGAGAAGGGGGAGTAGAGGAGGATGGGGGAGAGGGCAAAAGAGAAAGGCAGGAGAAGAAATGATGATAGAAGAGGATGAGGGAGAGCAGAGGAGAGAGAAGAGGGGGAGGAGATGATGATGGATGAGGAGGAAAGAAGTGATAAAGATGGAATCTGAAAATAGAACCACAGGGAAAATTGCCAATTTACACAAATCAACCAGTTCTATCCTTGAAATTTTACTTTGTGGAGTTTTCAGGAATTCTGAATCTCACTTTATCTCAATTTTATATTGTGAGTTTCAGTCTACCAATCCTGTTGCTGTACAGCTTCCAGTGATGCTTTTGTTGCTTTGTTTTGTTTCAGGGCTGGTACTGACCATGAAATCAGAGCCAGACCACTGTCCCTTAGCTTTTTGGCACAAGACTGTTGCTCTGCTACTTGAGTCACATCCTCACTTCCACTGCTAGACAATTGGAAATTAGTGCCTCATGGACTTCCCTGCCCATCCTTACTAGCGAGGTGAACCTCTGACACCTGGCAAATTCTGGTGATTTTTTTAATGGCTCAAAAGATTAGAGAAAATACACAACTGTAGGGTCTCAGGAAAACAAGGTAGTGTGTGTCACCTGAAATCATTCTGCAGCCTTGATTTTTAAGGACTGAATTCTGCCCCACACTCACACCCACACTGCCATCCACTATTTTTACGATGAGGTTCTAATTCTTCAGTGTGATTACACTTGAATGTAGGACTTGTAGTGACGTTATTGAGATTAAATTTGATCACAAAGAAGTCTTCATCCAATATTAGAACAGTAAGAGATACCAGACACACACACACACACACACACACACACACACACACACACACACACGGAGTAGTTTTGGGGAGGACATGAATCAGTAAGCAGCTGGCTATCTGAAAAGCAGTAGGGGAACCCTCACCACAAACCAATTCCAGCATTGATCATAGATTTTTCAGAACTGTAAGAAATATATTTCTGTTGTATAAATCTCCTAAATGGTTGTTAAACTAGCCCAGCAGACTACTACAGTGAACTTGAGCAATTAAGAAATGAAAGTCACTCTCCTCATAATAGTAGATCACGATGAACATGCTGATAGAAAAAGGACAAGCCAAAAGAAAACCACGTACAGGCATAAGTAGTGACTGGACAGAGACAAAGTAACATCTCCATCTTACCCCTACTCTCAAAAAACCCACATCAGTTGTCAACTTGCCGTAAGACCAAAGTAAATAAGTGAAAATATCTGTAGATTACTCTAATAAGGCAGCACTCAATCTCTCTCATTCCTCCAAACTCTGGCTCAGACATTCATCACAAAGCTGCTAGTTACTTACTAGAAAATTTAAAGGCCTCAATAGAGATTGTTACAGCTAATGGTTGGGAATCAGAAAGTTAACCACAGCCATAGGTAAGGTATCTCCACCTCTAACTCCATCCACAAACCAGAACCCAAAACAACAATACAATGCAAGAACTATGAAATGTCTTCGCTATATGTCCAGAGTAGATCATCTTTCATAATAGACTACAACTGAAGGCTTTGCCAGTATTTAGAGATGAGAATGCTAAGTATATGACTGATCAATCAAAGAAAGAAACTTCTAATTTTTATGCGTTTGATCAAGCCCTTGCTTTCTATTTCTTACTTGGCAGGTATGCCAAGATTTAACTGTGTCTGAGCTCTCTGCTTTCTGGGCATTCAACCAGCTATATTTTCAAGCCTTTCTTCCAGCTAAGCATGACTACAATTTTGCCTAAGAGAGATAAATAGATGTGGGATGATCTATATCCAGGCCCACTTGAGAACCTCATTTCTTTTCCTTATCCCCTCGCTAAAGGAAGAAGGCCCTGAGTATCTACATGCAAGCAGATCTCCTGAGAAAATGCCTGGGTTCTTGGATAACTACATCGAGAAGCAACTCACCAACCCTCCCGATTTGATGGATTAACTTGAGTGAGAAATAAACTCCGTATCAAGAAATTTGTTTTATGGAGTTATTTATTAAAACAGTAGACCAACACTAACAGCACTTACTTAAATTAGAAACAGCAGGGAGTTTTGTCCTGCTTTTTTTTGCAAGGGGGTTTTAGGAGTTTCATTTCGGGGAATGATAATCTACAGCCAACTATTTCATTGTCACACAAATCGTTCAGCATCTCTGAGTCAATGCCAGGCAAGGCTAAAGGGGAACTAAGTTTATGGACTAGTGTTGATAAACTGCAAAACAGAAGTCATGGTGATCTTTCATAGTTGAGTGAGTTTCTCTCTCTCTCAAAAGATGTGTACATCTTGGCTTGCTTTCATGAGAATCAGTCTCTCCTTCCTCGATCTTGTCAGAGTCATCTTGTAATTCTATTTTCTTTGGAATAGAGAAACACTTGACATTTTTATGAGCACTTCTGGTTCTCCTTGATGATGATGTGATCATAGGTACATGTCTGAGAGGCCTAAATTATGAATGCTGGACAGACCAGCAAAGTTTACAGCAATTGTCTAGGATCTGACCATAATCCCAAGAACCATTCTACAAAGACCATGTTTGAATAACTTCTCTATCATAACCTTCTACCACCCAATCTAGGAAGTGTGGAAGGAAGAACTGAATTTTCTCTGTTCCTCTTATCTAACCCAAAGTGTGTTTTTTTTACATAGCTATTGATATAAAACTATCTAGGAACATATCACAAGTATGAATGTGTATATATATATGTATTGTATGTATGTATGTAAGTGGTGTATGTGTGTGTGTGTGTGTGTGTGTGTGTGTGAACTACAGTATGGCCAGGTAGTAGATGCAAAATAGCAAGGAAGTAACAATGGCATATAAACACAAACCCAAACTGTGGCCTTTTTACAATAAATGACTGGTATATTATCCACAGTAGTATCCCAGATATTAGTAATTAGATGGACCATGCTATTTAATACACTCTGAATAAGAACTGTCTTTCACTACTAATAACTAATGATTTTGGAGAGAACTTGATGGTACGCCAAGCATTTTTCACAAACAAACATTAACTCAACACACATTTTGGTGTGTGCCTTGGGTCACACCTACTTGGCCCATCTCTTTCTAAAGCAAGGTAGTAAACACTTCCATGCACCTACAAGCTCTCATCTCTCCTTAAAACTGAAGACATAACTTCTCTCCACATCTCTGCTAGACTGTACCATCAGTCAGCAAATGTGCAGTGGGCTGAGGCACCAGCACCCTGCTGGCGAGAGAGAATCCTCTACTAATGAGACACAGCCCATTAGTAGCTAGGTTCGAAGCACACCAATGTTTTGAAGAATATCAGTGAGTTAGAGTCCATTCTCTGTTCCTTAGTGCCTCAAGCCTAAAATCATAGCTACTTGGGAAGTGGAGATCAGCTACTTGCTGTTCAAACTTTTCAGCCAGGGCAGAATAGTGAGAATCCATATCATGCCATTGCTAGGCCCAATGGCCTATGCCTATGATCCCAGCTGTGGGAGTATAGAATGGCTGAATGCAGAGGCTGGCAATTACTACTAACACCGGAAGTAGTAAGTAGGAAATGCCTAACCCAAGCCGGCCTGTGCATACAGCAAGAACTTACCTCAAACATAACTAATACATAAAGGAGTGAGGTTTGAGTCAAGTAGTAGAGCCCCTCACTAGCAAGCTTGAGGCCCTGAGTTCAATCTCCAACACCATCAATCCATAATACTTCTGCATTGTCTTCCTTGTTTGATTGTCTCCTTTCACTGCTCTCTCAAGACTGCTTCCACGAATGATCAAAATTATGGACTCAGGTTCACATGCAAGATTACCTAACTAAGGTATCTTGTTACTGGATGGGACCTTCCTAACCCCCCCTACCCCCCAACCCTCCCCCCCGACACACACACCGCTGATGTCTCCAGAGATACATCATTTTAAAATTTGTACCTGAAGAGGAAGAAATGCAAGGTGAATTTGGGCAGCTTGTGCTCCATCTGCTGGATGCTTCGATGTGACAAGACAGAATCTCACAACCATGATCACATCTTGACCTTTCTATGAGCCAAACTTCAGCTGAACCCAGAAGGGTGTGAAGTTGCTTCTAAAGAGGTTTGATACTATAGGAAAGGTAAGGACTCAGCAAGATTATAATGCATCTCACCTGTAGAATCTCTTGTAAAGCTATCACTAATAGGCCATGTTTAAAGTTTTAAGGAAAATTGTCGAATTAATGTGATTTTAAAGGTAAAATAGCAGACTGGTATGCTATCTGCTTTAGCTCACCATCATCGCATTTCAAAAAATTTACCATTATTTCATTTATTTTTTTCCAGTCCTGGGCTAGAGTTCAGGGCCTGAGCACTGTCCTTGGGCTTTTCCAAAGCTAGAGCTTTACCACTTGAGCCACAGTACCACTTCTGGCTTTTTCTATGTATGTAGTACAGAGGAATTGAACCCTGGTCTTCATGCATTCTAGGCAAGCACTTTTATCACCAGGCCAAACTCCTGGCCCCTATCCATTTTTTTCATATATTTTTATTGTAATTAATAGAAGGATTACATTATATTCACCAGATAGAAGGTGCATTACTTCACATATATTGATACACTTTATCATGTCTTGGTCCCCATTTCCCTCCCTCCACCCCCATCCCTCATCTTGTTTTTCCCCCTTCCCTATCCAATTTCAAATAACCAAATACATATCCATTATTTTAAATGTCTAAGTTTTCCAAAAACTGTTTTATCCTACATCCCTAATTTTGGGAGGCATAAGCAAAACTAAGACACAAAAGTTGTAGAAGCTTCCAGTTAGCTAGACTACAAATCTCAGATACCACACAGCAAAACAGTATTCTTGATCTACTCATTCCACACAGAACAAATGAGTTTTATTTTTTTCATAAATTTGTCCTGAACTGAGTATGCAATGTACAAAACTAAAAAGACCAGTAAAAAAAATTGGTAACAATATCACCACAGAGGAAAGACACTAAAAATCAGAAGAGAGACTTTAAAAAGCTCAAATCTGAATGACCTAGGTGAATTTCTAGCGCAGCCTGAAATCAATGGTCAAGGAATAATAGCAAGAAATCATATGACTTCTGTCTCAGAAGCCAAAATAGTATATAGAGTAGGCTAGTAAAGTTTCCATCACATAATTATAATATCTAGCATTTAGTGGTTAAAACTACAATGCAGTTTTAACCACTGGTTAGACATTTTACAAATGCCATCCTCAATTTTCACAGTAGTATTGCATATTCTCTCCTAAGGCAAGAGAACTAGATAAATGTAATCTACTCCGAGAGTTCAAATTGAAATTCCTCTGTCTCCAAAATCCATGATTCTTTTTAAGTCTATGTCATTTATACCAAAATTAACACATAATATTACTTAAGGTGACAAGTTCTAATTATCTGGAACACACACACACACACAATTAAATAAAAGAAACATTGTACTAATCTTGTGACAATGCCCAATGCCAAAGAGTGACAACTAAAACAATATATGATTCATCTTTAAGTTGATTAAGTTGATTTTTCAGAAACTTTAGTATCCTAATTATTCTCACATAGAAAAAAATCATTATGATAAAACAATACCATACTTTCAGTATGTCAGTTTCAATGAGCAATAAGAACCTGCTTCATTATAGTTTACTAAACACTCTGAGAACATCCTATATGTTATTTAATTTTTTACATGTCCATTTTCTCAGTTAGGGTATTAAAAGTAGACATGTTTAACGGATAATGAAACTTTCATAACAACATAAAATTCTTTAAAACCGATGTATTTGTATTCATGGTTTCATCTACTGGGCAACAAACTCAAATATTCAAATGCCAAAACTTGAATTGTAGAAAATCAGTCTTATACATTCTGTTACCATTTTTAGTAAATGTATCATATAATGTAATATAATTTGCTTACAACGTTCAGTCATATAAGTAAACATTTATTTCTTTCTTGAGAACAGAAAACAAAAGGAGAAGCTGGAATATTATTTAGGTAGGAAACTGACAATAACAGCATTTGCAGGTAATAAACATGCCATAACTCAGTTATACAAGGTACTTAGAACCAATTATTACATTCAGGAAGTTGTGGAGCAGCCGTGCCATTTTACTCCATTCCTCTTTCATCCCTGTTGGACTAATGATTTCCTGACAAATACATGTTATATTTTTCCTTCTGATCTTGAGGTTTGAACTCAGAACTCAGGGCCTAAGCACTGTCTCTGAGCTTTTTCACTCATGTTTAACACTCAACCTCTTGAACCACAGCTCCACTTCTGGCTTTTTGATGTCTGTCTCTTGGCTTTGTCTGCCCAGTCTGGCTTTGAACTGGGATCCCCAAACCTCAGCCTCCTGAGTAGCTAAAATCATCAGTATGAGCCGCTATCACTCAGCTGAAGATCTGTTCTCGTACCTAGAACAACACAGATGTGTGAAGCGAAGTGGAAGCAGTGGTATTTCCTAAGTGCCAGTCTTAGCACTGTCTGGCCATACTAAACAACATAAACCAAAGCAAATAACCCAGCCAAGACCAACATCACTGGTATAGAAGGGACTGTAAAAGTTCATGGCAAAGATTGTTGATAGAGAGGAGGGAAACTTGGAGCATATAATGTACCACAAAAATGTAATTACTATCACTCCAAAACTAATCTCCAAAGAAACAACCATCCCATTAAAAGATGGGCCATAGACTTAAAAGAGAGTCTTCTCTGAAGAAGAAATAAGAATGGCCTATAGGCACATGAAGAAATGCTCGACATCTCTGGTCATAAAAGAAATGCAAGTCAAAACAACTCTAAGATTCACCTCACTCCAGTTAGAATGGCCATGATCAAGACATCTAATAACAACAGAAACTGGAGGAGATGTGGCCAGGAGGGATCACTACTACACTGTTGATGGGAGTGCAAACTCGTTCAATCACTATGGAAAGCAGTATGGCAGTTCCTCAAAAGACTAAATATAGAACTCCCCTATGACCCAGCAATTCCACTACTTGGTATTTACCCAATCATCCAGAAACAAGGACATACTAAATCCACTAGCACAACAATGTTTATTGCAGTACTATTTACCATAGCAAACATATGGAACCAACCCAGATGCCCCTCAGTTGATGAGTGGATCAACAAGACGTGGTATTTATACACAATGGAATTCTATGCTGCTGTCAGAAAGAACAAAATTGTCCCATTTGTAAGGAAATGGAAAGACTTAGAAAAAATCATATTAAGTGAAGTAAGCCAGACTCAAAGGAACATAGGTTCAAAGGTTTCCCTCATTTGTCATAATCAGTAGAAACCTTGGGCTCTCCTAGTAGAGATTTACAATAGAAAAAAATCTAGATACATGAGGCCATATAGTATGACGCTAAATGGAAGGATATCCAGGATATAGAAACAAAAGCCATATAATGAGTGATTGTTGTCCTTAATGTACTATGTTATCTCTCATCTCTTTTTCTGTCCTTTGGTTATCTCATATTATTACAGTATTTCACATGGTTATCTGATATATTGGATATATGTGTATATGGCTATCTGATATATTGGATATATGTGTATTTGGTTATTTGAAATTGGATGGGGAGGGGAGAAACAAGATGAGGGGCGGGGGTGGGGGTAGGGAAATGGGGACCAAGACATGAGAAAGGGTATCAATGTATGTGAAGTAATGCACCCTCTATCTGGTGAATATAATGTAACCCTTCTATTACTTACAATAAAAATATATGGAAAAAAACAATAAACAATCACATATTCAACAAGTTATTTTGAACAGGCAAACAGCAAATAATAGAGATAACACATGCATGAAAATTAAATAAGTTTGTATGTATGTATGTAGACACAAGCATCTGTATCATTCCATCTTTAAGGATTTTGCAGTTCACTTGATGTACCTTAGTAGTCTACAATCTAAACATATTTTCCTAGTGTAGTATTTAGATCATGAAAATAGAACTTAAATTCAACAAATAGAGTCATTCCAGTATATACTTTTAAGGTTTCAATGTTATTTTTAAAGTCCTTACCATTTTCCCCATAAAATAATTTCTTTAAAAAAATCATGTCAAAAATATTCATATCATTTTACTTTTACATATAGAGTCCGTTCCAGGTCGATGGGAATTTGTTGGAAATATACAAATATTCCCTCAAATGAAGTATCCTAAAAAGAGAGTGAAAAAAAAACAAAAAAAGGAATTAAGTTTAACAATTTAGTGGTGCAAAGCAATGGTTTAGAAAGTAGACAGAGATGATTCAGAGTACTCCACCCTATTACATGTGTAGTTTATATTTATAGCCAGAAAAAGGAAGTGACAGAGGCACTCTATGCTGAACATCTGCCATATATGGCCCAGTCGTGACAGCTTTAGCCTCTGATTTGAAGGAGATTCCACTGCTATGATTCATTGGCTTGGGTACTTATATGGTGGCATTAAGGTAGAATGCTGTTCACTGTGTACCTGGACCACAGTGTCATCTTCCCTTGTGAGTAGCACAAATGCCAAAGTATTGTAGGAACTATGAAGACACATGACTCAACCAATGATGGAATGAAAAAGTTAACCTGTTTCCACAGGCACCCATAGGCTTGTGTAGCTTATGTTGGATAACATGTTGAAGACACACATTTCTTTATAGATGGATCATGCAATCGCTGACAAAATTCCTGTGCTTCGATAGCAACTCACCTCTCCAACTCTCATTTCTTTATGGTCATAAGGTAAGCTATCATCAGCTACTGAGTTACAGTGATATCTGTGAGGTGGCCTCTACCACCTGCTGTGGGGCTTGAACTCAGAGCCTGGGTGATGTCTCTGAGCTTTTTTGCTCAAGCCAAGCACTCCATCACTTTGAACCACAAGACCACTTCCAATTTTATGGTGGTTAATTGGAGATAAGAGTCCCACAGACTCTTCAGCCCAGATTAGCTTTGAACTCTGATCCTCAGATCTCAGCCTCCTGAATAGTTAGGATTAGAGTCATGAGCCACCAGAACACAAGCAGTGCTTTCCTCTCAGCAATACACAACTACTGTATTTACAGAACTTGACTGCTTTCTTCCATTTCATTGATGATTTTGACTATTGTTTCTTGTTTTGTATTGATATTTCCCCTCCTTGTCCTCCTGGATTATCCTCTATTACTCCACTGTAAATGTCTTTTTTTGTTGTTGTCAATCCCAGGCTTGAGCTTAGGGCCTAAGCATGGTCCTTGGGCTTTCTCAAGGCTAGAGATCTATCACTTGAGCCACAGCACCAGCTCCTATGTATGTGCTATCAAGGAATGGAACATGGGTCTTTATTGTCCAGATAATATGTAAAGGGGTTGCAGTTACACTCATCAGGTAGTAAGTAGGTACATTACTTCTCACACATTGATACACCTTCTCATGTTTTTGTCCCATTTTCCCTCCCCCCAACTCCTCCCAATTAACTTGTTTTTCTTCCTTCCTTTCCTTATTTCAAGTAAACAAATAAATGTAAATGCACTATAAAGTGGCTAATGCATAAGGCAGTCTGGCCTGTGTGTCATTCTGTTGCAATTATCAGTCTTATTATAATTCTGATTATTTAGTAGGTAACCATTTGGTCACCTGCTAAAATATAAATTACAGAAAGTTTATTCAATTGGCTAAAGAACTATCAACCAATAAGTTAATACAAAATAAATCTCAATCTGTACATTTAAAGTGCTATCCTACATGGTCTAATCATCAATCCTTTTCAGAGCTTTTCCTTGATTCAACCAATAAACGGTACACCTCATTATCCTGACTTCATTTTACCAATAAGCAATTTTATTTTAAATTTGAAAAATAACCAACAAGCTGAAGAGCAGATTCACAAGAAATATACAAAAATTCTGTGTCCTTATTTTGTAGTATTGCATTCATAGTTTTTAATCCAGTTTACTATTTACAGGAGATTAGGATGTTTATTAACATTTATGGTTGATTAAGACAACTATATATTTGAGACTGGTGATCCAGGCTGTGATTGTTGTGACAATTAGGCATTTTAGTACAGATTAGTGTAAACAGCTGTGTAAAATCCATATCAGTGTTAGAAACCCAATTGTTACAACTCAATTAAAATACCACTAGGATGTGTGACTAAAAAAGTGTTAAGGAGTACCTGGAAAAATTCACTGTGCCTGTGCAATGACCTAAGCCAGTAGGAAAATTTAAGGGAGCTGTCTTTCAGACATTATAAATGGGAGTGATGGAGTAAATCAGAAATTTAGGAACCAGTCTCCTTGCAAATCCTAACCATGCAACACATAGACCTGGGGACGTTCAGTACTTTGGTGGTGCAAATTCCACCTTCACCCTTCAGAACAGAACAATCTCAAACTTAACTGAGCAAGTCTAAAATGCTGCAACAAGAAGTTATTTATCAGGTAGATCAAGCCACACTGAAACTCTATCACCTTTCTAAGGACTCACAAATATCATTAAGCAACCCTGACAGTGGGAACACTTCATGCATAGCAAGTGTAGACTTTGAGATAAATAATCATAATTTCATATCTCCATGCTGGTTTTTCCTAACCTCGTAGATGCTAGGCAACTTACTAGAGTTCATTTTTCTCATCTGTACAATGAACATAATCTCTATCTCACTGGCACTGCTTTAAGAATGAAATATTACATATGTTTGTAATTATACATATATGGATATTACATATATAATATTATACATATGTGTATGAAATTGCAATGTAAGACCAGTGATGTCATAAATAATCTGGATATTCTGAGGTACTACATTACTCTAGGTCTGAAGTACTGAAATAAATAGGTATTAAAATAATCTGCTATTCTACCAGTCTCTATTTTGCTCCTCTACACAAATGATGTGATCTACTTACTATTGCTTGCATCTTCTTGCCTTGGTAGAGATGCTACCAGTGAGACTTCAATTGGGGCTGTCTCACTTCACTAGTATTTCTCACCAGCACAGAATTACCAGAGTCTAAGGGGATCTTAGAGATTAGATATCAACTCTGCCAAGGCCACCACTGGTCACTAGATAGTCAATTGTTTTGAGTAAGTTCCTACTGCCCTTGGTAGAAGAGAGAGAGAGACAGTGTAACCCTGCCATCTGTTGACCTAGCAGCATATTGTGCTACTTCTGGTCTAAGCTGAAGGTACTCAAAACTTGAAAGGAGAGCAAAAGATCAGTATTTATAAGAAGCAATTGCTAACTTTATTGTGAATATTCTAGCTATTCATACTATTACACTTTATTGTATGCAGGCTAGTGGAACCATGGATTCCAGAAACAATATTCCCAGCAAGTTCTTTCAATTCTACCCACTCCATTCCACCTGAATACCATTATGATTATTAAAAGAGCTATCTGTTCTTCTCTGGGGGCACATTCAATCGATTTTTGAAGGTAAATCATGTGAACAAAGAAGAATAACTACAATATATGTCACAAGAAAGAAAGGCTTCCCTAGAGGGCATGTGGTATTTTTAGCTTAACATCCCAGGTCTGTTATCAAACATACAATATTGATCAAAAAATGAATGCATAGAAACTAAAACTCTGGTTCTAAAATCCCTGTGGTAAATGAATGTGTTAATAATCAAGTCTACAAAAGTAAACACAAAATTGACACCTAATTAGATTTATAATCACATCATACAATTGAAATTGTACTTTGTGTAAAAAGAAATGAAAAAATCAGGCTGAGATATGGCTTCATTGGTAGAGGCTTTTCTTACAAATATGAGGCCCTAACTTCAAACTATACTAACTACCACAAATAAAAGCAAAAGCAAAAACAATAGAAATGAAGAAATTACCATTATTTCAAAGTAAGACTACATAAATTCCACATGGAATATGTATTGTGTGTTTAGAAACCCAGAAATTTTAGTCTCAGGCTCTCCTTTTTTTTAGCATATCACAATAACACCTGTATCTTTACAGTGTGGTCAGTTTGTGACAGGTTTCAAGTTCATTTAGTATTGTCCTCTGCTAACAAAAAGTTAGCATTGATTAAAAAGATACTCTCATGAGAGAGCATCTTCTATCTTTGACAACTTGTTATGAGAGTTTTCTTAGTTTTTGTTTTGGTATGTTAGTTGATCCTGTTACTTATTTGTTTTTGAAAGTCTAAGTCATCTTCAATTTGTGTTACTTGGTATATCATAAGCAAGGGAAATTCTAAGCAATGAGAACTTAGATGTTGTAGGCCAGATATTTTATCAAACTGTACTCAGCTATGTGAAATATGGAATTTTTAATTTTAATTTTCCACATAATCACTTTAAAACTGCCTTTTCCCTAACAAAGGAAACTTAGTTTAGGTAAATTCAGGGCATTTCAGCCATATCAGATTGATTCATACTCTTTACAGCATTTACATCCAGGATTTCAAATTTCCATTTTTTCCTAGAGTGATATTAAAATCCAGGAAAGATTATAAGAAATCAGGCATCGTCATTCCCCCACACATTCTCATTCGGCTCTATTTATGTTCCCTGTTATTATGTATTATTCACCTTTTGTTTCCATGAGAAAATACTCAGGGAAAGAGGAGGAAAGAAAAGAGAGGAAAGCATCTTAAGAGGTTTTTGGTTCACATCACTATGGGCCATAGGCGCAGCCAAACATCATGGCAGGAAGGATACAGTGGAAAAATGCTCACCACATGACTGACAGTAAACAGAAAGAGAGAGAAGGAGCGAGGATTTAAAGACAAACTATACCTTTCAAAGGAATCCTCCAACCAGGCTTCACCTTCTAACAGAACATTCAACTTTCAACTATGAACTCATCAGTGGGGCTGATAACCTTTCAGAATCACTTTTCAAAAGGTCCTCATCTGACAACCAAACCTTTACTGTATTATTCATTGGAGAACATTTTGAGAGTCAAGGCATTATAATCCAACCCCCCCCCCTCTCTCTCTCCCTCCCTCCCTCCCTCCCTCCCTCCCCTCCCCTCTCTCTCTCTCTCTCTCTCTCTCTCTCTCTCTCTCTCTGTCTCTCACACACACACACACACACACACACACACACACACACACACACACACACACACACAGCAACTACTACTCTACACATTCTTCCAGTCGTCTGTGTCTTCACCTCCCAGTGCCAAGATCCCTACATTTTCAGTATCCCTCTATGCCTCCCTCTCATACATGGAGTGCTCACACAGGCATCTCGTCTACCTGTCTCTACATAGCTTCAGGGGAGAGTAGGAAAATGCCCATTCAAGATTGTGGAGTTCCTGGCAGTTAGTTCTATCCCTACAGTTGTTTTAGGACTTCCCAAAGCAGCTCTTTCAGGGTCTCAGTCCCAAGAACCTCTTGACAGATACCACACAGCAGCCAAAGAGCCCATTCATTGGGGATTGTCCAAGTAAGTGAGTTTCCTCAGGCCAAGCTAAGGCTCTCAGAAGCAACCCTTCCCACATGAAAAGTATTTCCTCTAGCCCAAGGGCCTAATTAATCAGGCTTTTCACTCAATAATTTTGCAAACAAGTAAGGTTTTGATATTCATCTTGTGTAGCAGTCTTCAAGCTTGTGAGAACTGGGGCCTCTCAGACCCTCCAAACAGAAGGCCTTTGCAATATTATGGGAGGGACTCAACCATCCTGTTCCTATTCCAGGTTGGAAAAACTCTGCTAGTTAAGGCTCAAATTGCCATGTAGCTGAAAGTTTAGGGTTTTACTACAAATGCTTGCTCCTAGAAGGACAAGATGACTTTCTCTCAAACTAATTTCTCTACTAGGAATTTCAAAGAGGATTTTGGTTTTGTTTTGTTTTTACATTTAAGTCAGGAAGTTGTGTTCTTTTTACTTTCTCTGATCTTTCCAATCCTGGACTCCAATTCAATAACTGTGCCTGTAGGCAAAGAATGGCACTGATTCCATGAGAAAGATGATGTGGGAGATTTGGAATGGAAGTTGAGGGTAAAGAGGGTAAACCAAGTTAATATCTCCAACTTTTATCATTCCACACAACCCAAAACCTTTTCTAAAGGGAACACACAGAGTAGTGATATTTCTGATTCTATCAAGCCTGTAAAGTTCTTAAAGGCAATAGGGTTCAGATAAAGTAACCTTTCTCACATTCATAATCACATATTTCTTTCTAGGACCTGCTCCTATCTCTGTCTCCTTATCATGTCCACTTTCAATTGTTTATAAATCTCTAAACATATTTTGTTTATACCTGTATAAGGAAAAGAAAAATAATGAGATCAATTGTAGGATGTCACTTCCTTCTAAAAAACAAGACTCTATTTCTGACCTTAGAAAACTTTTAGGAACTTAGGTGGATGGGAATTAGTACAAACTTCTTTAAAACTTCCTCATAATAGATAGGAAGAAGAGGGACAGAGGCTGGTTCTGAGAACTATTCTTCATGCAAAGTGACAAAGTACTTAGCAAATCACAACAACAGTTCACAGCCGGACACTGTAATTGGGTTTTTTTATGAAGAGTTATAAAGCCCAACCTCTCTCTAAGAACTTTTTTTTCTGGTACCTGAAAAATTACCAAGGATTACTATAATAAATATTTTTACTTACTTTTTTAAGGAAAATGTTGTACATGGACCCTTTTATATAGTTCCTATTTAGGGTAAAGTTTGAATCATCTCCACAGTTTCTTGAGGAAGAAAGATGAGGGATGTGATCACTCTTCTTTGAAAGCCAAGGACATTGCTAAATAACAAAGCTGCATTCCGGACTTTTGCTATGTACCCTGCAACTAAGCTAAACATATATCCCAGTGTGATTATTTACTTTTATTTTCCCTCTCAGAAGTCCCAGCTGGAACAATAAATAATATAGTCACCCTTTCTAAAGCCTACCACAGTTTGAGCACCAAGGTTTTCATCTCGTGAAACTCTGAAGATTGATGACATCAAGTTCTCTGGTTTTGCCAAGCATCTACCCTCTTGCTGGAGTGAATCTCTTGCGTGCATGACCATTCCCACTGCTTTGCAAATGCCCATTATGACCCCCAACAAACTTCCAGCAATTTGCCAGCTTCTGTGGAGTGATAAAGCCTTTCTTTAAACACCTACCCTGTTTTCAAAACATGACACCTCCACCCCCACCACCCCCAAACACATCTGTTAAAGTATGGCAAATGAAAAATTGTCTCATTTCCCCTCCCCCCAAGTTCATTTTTGTACCCTTGAAGCATTTAGGGGGAAAAAAAACTGTCCAAAGAATATTGCTCTATGAAGAAAAAAAACATCATCTCAAAATTATTAAAATCTCTGTGGGAATTCATGATTAATTTTAAGGCCTGGCAGATTAAAATACATTATTATGTACACTCTAGTGCATCCTTTCAGATATTTTCAGAATCTGATTTTGCTCTCTTGATACACTCCAATGACTCTACATGTATCTAGTAGATTGCAAGGAATAGATTAGCATTAAAGAGGCAGTATTGTGTTGTTAGGTTGTTATATGTAACTTGTGCTCATACATTAAGAAAAATGTACCTGGCATTCCCTCGGACATGACCAGACCTCTTAAAAAGAGAGAGAGAGAGAACAAGTGAGAGAATCATTAATACTTAGTGACAGTACAGTTGTGACAATAGTTTTCAAATTTTGACCTTTGGAGGATTCGCTGATGTTTTTATCTAGTTCCAGACAGAAGATGAACCATAACAGCCTGCTACAAAACAGAACACAAGGCATCTATTTTTCAGAAGCTGTCACATTTCCTATTTCCTAATCAGAAAAGTATTGTCCTTTTGGCTCTTCCTAGAGGAGTCACCATTGTAGCTCTAAGAAAAAGGCTAGACCTTCAGCTCTCTTTTCTTTGTTAAGGACAAACAAAAGCAACAGACATAACTCCATGCAAACCTCATGGTTCACCTGGAGAATGTTCAAATACACTGACAGGGAAATTATCTTGTTTTTCTTCCAGGATAGTACACTTCCACTCTGCATAATCTTGAGTATGTAGAATAAGTCTTCGACTCTGGAGATGATATCTACAGAATAAAGCTGATTATCTCTATCCAGGAAAATCTGTGTGGATTTCCTCTGGAATTATTGGACACAAATATTACTAACTGAAATAAAGTTGAAAATGTAACTCAGGACTTCATAAGCTTTTTTGGGAAAGTAACAATAGATAAAGAATGATTTTTTAATCTCAAAAGTACATTATATAAAGATAGTTTACATATGCATTTTTTGTGGGTCATGGGGCTTGAACTCAGCCTGAACACTGTCCCTGAGCTCTTTAGCTCAAGGGCACCACCCTACCCTTAAGCCAAGCCCCACTTCTCATTTTCTATAGGTTAATTGGACATAAGAATCTCAGGTCATTTTGTGCCCAGGGTGGCTTTGAACCTTGATCCTCAGATTTCAGCTTCCTGAGTAGCGACCACCCAGCTACATATGCATTTTTGAATAAAGTTATATGACCAAACATATCAAGGATGCAACAAAAATGACCTGAAATTTTTAATTGAATGCTGTTTGTGTTAGACCTTATGCTTATTTTCTGTTTCTACTATTTTCATTGCAGAGTTTTGCTCTAATCATTACTTTCAGTCTTTATAAAATATTGCTTTAAAAATTCTTCGTGTGGGGCTTGGAGTTTGGCCTAGTGCTAAGAGTGCTTGCTTAGCATGCACCAAGACCTGGAAGTAGTGGCCAGAAATGGTGCTGTGACTCGAGTGGTAGATCTCTAGCCTTGAAAAAGCCCAAGGACAGTGCTCAGACCTGGAATTCAAACCCCAGGACTGGCAAAAAAAAAAAAAGAAAAAAGGAAAAAACTTCATTTGTGGGTTTACTTTCAACCTTTTAGCTTTTGTCAAATGTTCTTTGATTGGTCTTCTTTAAGACTTCCTTTCCTCCATTACCCTTGACCTTCTTCTACCTATAGTCCTCTGATCCTTGTTCTCTCTTTTTCTGCCATCTTCCACTCTGTTACTATTTACCTAAGTTTCCAATAAAATCTTACTCAATCTCTCTCTTCGGTGATCTCCTTTTCTCTTCCTCTTCTTTTTCTTCTTTTAGCTCCATGTACAAGTGTGTGAAATGTAAGAAGAAATTCTCAAACAAAAGCACTGCAGATGTTCACAGTGTTTATTGCTAACAGCACTTTCTTTGCTGGCATATTTACCTTTTAAAGTAGGGGGGATGGGGCTGGAGACTTAGCTATTTACTCAAGACTCTTGTAACAAATCACACATATTCCACCTTTAAAATGATGTTTATAGAAGCATGCACACCCACACCAATACATTTTAACTCATTATTCTTAGACATTTCAGGAAAGTTATGTGATATCAACTAATTTCCTATTTGCCAGATTTGACCTTTTTAAAGTCAGGCTTGCAGACCTTAATTCAATTCTGATAAACCCAAAGCATCTCTTATTTTGTTGTTGCTGTTGTTGTTTTAATCTTTCCAATATTTTCTATTCAGGTACAATTTCTCCAAATGATATATTTTCTGTATGAGTTTTTAGTAATGTTTCAACTGCACTTAGAAGAAAAGATACCACCTAAATTTTAATAAGCTAGCTGAGTCCCCTTGAGAGACAGGAATCATACTACCAACTGATCAGGCTCTCTGCATAAGTAGGTCCCTAAGTAGGCACTGTTCAAAGTATAACCAGTGAGAAAACTGGCAGAAATAGTTCATATCATAGAGGGGTTTTGAATTCATTGTCTCATCTTAGCTAAATAAGTCAGTTGAGATTAAAACTATCTCTCAAATCTGAAGCAGAAATTCAATGAGAAGCAGAAAAGAAAGGTGTTCTTGCCTTACTTCGTCCTTGTAGAGACATGACTGTGGCGGAATCTCTCTCGAGGAGACACATGTCAACTCCAGGGTCAGCCTAGGCTTGGGTGCCAGCCCAGAAAGCAAGAACAATATGGGCTCTGCCAAACCACTACTGACAGCTGATCAGTCACTATCCCAAGACAAGGACATGTTTCTAAGGTCATGTCACTGTGAAAAAGTGAATGTGGGTATATCAACTTCCCATGAGGTAAACTCCAGATGAATCATGGATATCTGACAAATATAGATTTATGCATGTGTATAAATAGGGAGCAGAAAATAGCATTTGTGTGTGGTATATGTGGAAAAGAAATGGAAAGACCTGAAGGGAGAGTAGGAAGGGGGTGGGATTGAGGAAATGGGAGAAGGAAGGAAAGAGGAAACTATGAAGAAGGAAAGAAGAAGGGAGGAAGGAAGGAAGGGAGGAAGGAAAGAAGGGAGAATGGAAGGAAGGAAGGAAGGAAGGAAGGAAGGAAGGAAGGAAGGAAGGAAGGAAGGAAGGAAGGAAGGAAGGGAGGAAGGAAGGGAGGGAGAACAGACGACCAGCCAGGATCATTGTAAACAGAGGACCAATGGTAGTAGTAGTAGTAATATCCAGTGCACTTCGCCCTGTTAGGGAGCATTTTATGTGTCACTTAATCCTCTCAACAACCCATACAATAATCACAAGGACTATCCAGTGTTGTTGAGATTTTTTTTCCTTCAATGAGGAAACAGAGCTGCCAAACGTTACATAACCTGTTTGGTATCAACTACAAATGAAGTCCACCTGTACTGCTATAGTCCTGATCTTAAATCATTTCAGCCTGTGGCTTGAGAAAGAAAGTGTGTTGGTAGAAAGTCCACATCTGCAAAGTCCAGTCAAGACTGGTGAAACTGAGAAACAATGAAGTTACTGGAGACTGTTATGTTTTCTAGGTTCTCCTTTGGGTAGTAGAATCACTGGACAGAAGCACCACAAGCATACAGGTGCCTAGATGATGCCAGGATGAATTATGTCAAGAACCCAACTTAACGTTGACAAGGCAGAGGCTCTCTCATAGCTCACTCTCCCTCCATCTCTTTGTCCTCTTCCCCCCTCCTCCATTCTTACTTAATGACATTACAAAGCAAGGGTAATATGGGAAAAAAAAATCAGTCCTCTAGTTCTAGTTCATATCCTAGGCTTGAACTATGATGAGTTTAAGTCTAACTATATTAAGATTTCAACCTGTGGTCAGAGATGAAAGTCCAATCATGATTTCCTAAATCATGAAAATTTCAAAGTCCAACAGAGTTAATTTCCCTCTGTATTGGGGGCAGTTCAACCAGCAGCTTTGAGCAGAGTTTTAAGTAGGAGAATGAAATAAAGAGAGGGAGAAGGAAAAATCACTAAGTCACGAACTGAGGGAACTCAGCTATTCAGTAAAAAGGACTACATATTCAACATGCAGGAGATTTCTTTGTAAATTTCTCAGTCATTTTTTTCTTGCCTTGATGCAAGACTTTCTTCTCATTTTAAAACACAATCTTAAAAATCAAAATGAAGTCTGGTCATTCTCAGCACAATGGGTATTAAAATGTCAATAAATCAGATACCCTTTGTTAGAAAATTTTTTAATTTATGTATTCTTTTATTTGCAGTATTTATTAAGCAGACACAAAGATTACAATGAGAGATACAATGTAAACAAAAGAGACAATGCGTATGTTCTGGGAGAGAATAAAAATCAACAACTGAGTACCCTTTCAAATAAGCTGATAATCATAAACATTATAAAAAGAAAACAGCAGAAATGGAAACTACAGAAATGGACAAAAATACTTTGATTACTATATTAAAGTGAATAGCTGGAGTACAAAACAGGTTTTTAAAAAAATCACATTTAAAAAAAAGCAGATATTCCCATTCAATCAAGCATTTTCCCCAACTAGTATTCAAGCCCTGGCAAGGCCTGAATACAAACTTTGTTCTGACTTCCACCCAGTCTACATGAGGAAAGGGAATACAGGAGAAGGGGAGGGGAGGGACCAGGAGGGGAGGGGAGGGAAATGGATGACTGGATTGATTAGAGTAACTAGACAGGTTTTCAAAACAAAGGACTATTGGATGGGCCTGAAAGATGTGTGAAAACTCCACAAATGCTCATGAATCAATGGCAAACCTTGAAGTAGTGCAGACAGATGACATACATGTCTACTGAGGGACTTAACATTTTATACTATTAAATAGTGGTTAACACTTGGTGCAGATAAAGCTAGGACATGAGAGAATTGGGTCTGGGAGGCCCTGTTGGCTATGCACTACCTAGCCTAGTACTTGTCCCAATAGGCATCCCAAAGGAATGCCATGGCTAGCCGAGGCTTGGAGATATTTGAACCCAGGCCAGTAAGCCAGAGGACTGGGGATACCCTGTCCAAAGCTGGTAGGCACAAAACTGAGATGGGGTAGTGGCTTACCTAACAAACTAAGTTTATAACCCCAGATCAAAGTGGAAGCCTACCCTGTGCAAATCCAGAACTGAAGAAATTCTCTTCTGTAGCTTTGGCACTTCACTGAATGTAAACACTGACACAACTTGTAATACATCCATAACACACACCTGTGCCATTGATAGTGATGGAAGATTGATTCCTGTGCTCTACCCATTTGCAGCCTTCCTAAAATGGAATTTCAAACTGAGCACATCTGTGCTCACATCTGTAAGTCTAGCTACTCAGGAGTCTGAGATCTGTGGACCATAATTTGAATCCAGCCCTGGAAGAAAAGTCTGAGATAGCAAAACACTAGCTTTTCTTTTTTGGGGGTCGGGGGGAGGGAAGGGAGCTAAGGGACAGAGCCTAAGCCCGGTACTTGCACAACAAATCTATAAACCTAAACTTTATTTTGATAGATGATTCTAAGCTAATTCTAATCAGGGTCCAAGACTTTTATGGCACATTTTCATCACTATTTTGTAGCAATCGTCTTGATGGCAATTTAATGATTTGGGTCTTTCTTTCTTTCTTTGAAGCTGTAGTTGGAAGAAATGTTTTTAATCTTGCAGCTGTCTTTGGGCTGGTATTGTATCATTTCCTATTTGAAAACCTCAGGACTTCTGCCAATCTTTGTTGCTCTTGCCTGTCACAAGTGATAGGGTAGAGGCCCACAATTGCCAGGCCGGCCCAGCTGTTAGTGGGGCACATTGAATCCTATCCAGAATGAAGAAGATATATTAGCAGGTCTGAAGCTTGAACTCAGGGCCATGTGCTTGCAGGGCAGGTGCTTTAGCACCTGAGCTATATCCCTGTGAAACTTAGGAAATGTTTCCATTCTATGAATCTAGACGGAATCCTTTTGTTTTCTTTCTTTCTTTCTTTCTTTCTTTCTTTCTTTCTTTCTTTCTTTCTTTCTTTCTATCTTTTTTTGAAAGCTAAGAGTAAGGAATACATCCCCAGGTTATCCAGTGCTCCAAAACTTTCACATTTTCCACTGAAACATGAATTATAATTTTCTGCTCATGTAATTATTTTTCTTTAATAGTTTTTCTGCTTTCTAGTTTTCTGCTTGCCTCTCACCTTTCCTTCAGAGAAGATGTTCGCCGATCGATCTCACATGAGTGAAAAATTGCCACCCTAAGACTCAAAACTGCCATCAGAGAGAAGATGGAGTGAGGGAGGGAAAGGGGTTTCTCTAGTTTTTAATGGAAAAGTATTCAGAGCACCCAGTGTGGGATAAAGCACCCAATTCTTTATGTTAAGAGAGACTCCAGTTTTCCCATTCTCCGAGGTGAGAAACCCAAGGGCAAGCAAGAACAAGTAATAAGGTGTTCTTGTCATGCAGCTCAAGATTTTTAAAACACATTAACTGTAATTTTTAGATAGTCAGAATTTAGTGAACCATTAAAAGTGACCCAGTTCACTGAACCAAACTGTACTGAACAGATGGAATTCCAACCTCCCCTGCTTGAGTGACTACTTGAACAATGCATGGTCTTCTTGAAATTCCCTCCTCTCAGATGCTTACCTCACCTAGGCAAATGTAGGCGATACTTCGGTCATTTTCATATTTGGTCATCCTCTTATAGAAGCTGTAAGCTGGTACCTAATTATGTTGAATTTCTATAATAAAGTATAATACTTTAAAATCTGTTTAAATACTGCCATTTTGTCCCCTGAATTTGATTTGCATTTAAGGCTCAGAAAAAGTCCCAGTGTTTTGTTTTTCTCTTTCAGAACCTTTGCCAGCTTTTACGCTTATCTTCTTTCTTTCCTTTCTTCCTTCTCCTCCCTCCTTTTATTCTTTCTTCCATAAGCATAAAGCATACTTGATTCAATACTTTCTATGTCCTTTCTCTGCTGCTTATGGCTTTTCAGGCACAGCTAATTGTGGATACTTTGAAAATTAAACATCGATTCTTCAATCTCTCTTGTGAAACAATGGAGCTGCCATGAAGTTTTTCATGTATCATAGAAAGGCATCCTTACGATCAGAACTCTCCAGTAACAGCAGCAATCTGTCTTCTGATATTCAAAAATCTGAAACATTCCAAAAAGGGCTATGACAGAATGCCTGGAAAAATGAAAACGCAGGGCCTCCCTGAGCCCCTAGGCAAGTGAGGAATCAGCGAGAATATCTCACAGAAAGAGATGCATAAAAGGTTAAAATTGTGGCAAAATAAGAATAAAACCCAGAGACCAAAACAGAACCATCTGTATCTACACAGACTTTAGAAAAATAGAGATTAGAGAGGTTTCATTATGCTGGCTTTCACGTGACTAGGGAAGCTGTAAAACAAACTGTGTTACGGTCTCCGGATGAGGTCTTAGAAGTGGAACCGAAATGGGTGCACATTTGTTTATTTTAGTCTGTATCAGCTCTACGTGTTAATTAACATCGTGCACTGTATTATCTCTGTGTCTATGGAGCAGAGAGGGGATCCATGTTATCCCTGCCCCAGCCCTGTGTAACTTCTGTTGGGTGGTCCCATTTGATCTTCTGGCTTCAGTGCAGGGCAGAGAGATGGAAACTTTACAGCCAAAGCAGAGCTTGGCTAGGATTGGGGGAATGACCAGTCAATTAATCTCTTTGTGGTAGCAGAATGGAACCCTGATGTAATTCACTACTCCATTCTGGTCAGAAACTAGGTCCACAGCAACCAAGGCAAAGGGTGACATACAAGAATCTAACTCTGCTTCTCTATCTCTTACCAGTCTCAGGCTCTCTAGTCTCTTAAGTCATTTTGCTCATGAAGACAATTAAAGAAGTGGCCATAAATGAAAGTATTCGTCTGACTCCATCTTTTTCTGCACTGCCATTCTGACAGCATGGCCAGAGAGCCTGCGGCAGAATGGCAGCCTGTGTTTCAGCTATCTGTTAGATTTTTATATCCAGGAAACTACTCTTTCTCTTAGCAACATCCAAGTCACTATGTAATGTCTACGTAATTCTTGAAATCATTGATTTCGGTATCAGGTAGCCACCATGGGCCAAACTCTACAAAGACAAAATGACAAATAAGACAATATTTGCTTTTAATAATTTCCGAGGAAGATCAAAGACACAAAGAAATAATAGCAATGTAACACAATAAGTATCTTCAATGGCTTGCCCTGCTTGGTGTCACTGAAATTCCAAACAAGCCAGGGAAATGCTCTGCCCAAGAGTTGAAATGAAACAATACACAATTTTTAGTATCTCTCTTGCCTTCCCTTGAGAAAAGACACTCCTCAGCAAAATATTTTACTAAGTAGGAAGAGTGGGCTCTTTTTTTCCTCAATTATCTTTGTGTCCTTGCCTTGAAATGGTCACAATTGCAGCATTGTGAATGTCATCTGGAATTTCTACATCACTCTCAAGCTTCTAGATGAGAGCGAGGAGCCATAGTGTGCATTTTCCTCAGCCGATTTGAAGATTTCAGCAGGGATTCCACCAGCTCCAGATGCCTTGTTGTTTTTCATCTGCTTGATGGCTTTCCTCACCTCATAAAGAGTTGGAGGGATTTTAACATTGCCACTGATTGGGAGTTGTGGGATAGAGTTGAAAACACTCCCACTGATAAAATCATTTCTACCCAAGACCTTGAAATGCTCTTTACAATGTGTGTTGACATTTTCTCTCTCACTGAGCAGTTTTCGAGCACCCTTATTTTCTTGATAGCTCATATCAAGCTGCAGTGTTAAGAAACCTAGTCCCTGTGTGTGCTGAATTGATTTAGTCAGGACATCCCATCTACACTGAATGTTGAAGGGTTCCTTGAATCTTTACGTTCCCTTACAAATGAAGCAATGCCTTTTGTTTGGGGTCAATGACAGTGTCAAAGATGAAAAATTAAAAGTAAGAAAGTCATGCCTTGGAGTTTATTGTAAGACTACAATATTTCAACTACGAAATAAAGTCTAAGAGAGTCAGAGCTTTGCAGCCCTCGGAATGCTTATATTGAATCAAAAGCCATGCAATGATTCACATTATTGTTTAGATGTCTGTATGTGTGTGCGTGGAACTTGAACTCAGGGCCTGACTACTGTCCATGAGCTTTTGTGGTCAAGGCTAGTACTCTACCCTTTGAGCTACATCTTCATCTCCAGCTTTGTTTATGGATTATTTTTGGTAATTAATTGGATCTAAGACTCTCGTGGGATTTCCTACTCATCTGCTTTAGAATTTTGATCCTAACATCTCAGCCTCGTGAGTAGTTAGGATTACAAGCATGAGCCTTCTGAACATGGATATGGTTTAGATTTAAGAGGCTGTTCTCACAACAAGTTAAGGCCAGAGTGTTTTAATCTTCCAGAAAATAATTCCGAGAAAATTCAAGCTACCTTTTCTCTGAGGAGAGCTCCTTTTCCTATCTACAGGAATTCATTATAATAGATTCAAATTTTACCATGAAAATGTTATAAACAAAACACTTACTTTAATTTACCACATAAACAATTCGTGGGAACCAAGAATTTGCTAGTATTTTGAAACTATTTGTTGGTGTCCTCATTCTATAGCAATAAGGATAACAAAGTCAGAAATAATATATTAATACACTAAACAATTTGAAAATACCACATGGATAAATATTATAACATTGCCATTAATTTCTCCTTGATCATCTTATTGTGTGTTTGGACATCAGAAAGAATATTTAATTTGAAAGAAAAGATTATTTTATTTTATAAAGAAGCATAATCATAACCATGACAAATATTTTGTTGCTATTTTTGACAATAAGAAAAGAACTTCAAAGATGTGGTGACTATGAACTATAAGGTGTATGGTCTGCAAGAGCCCCCAAAGTGCAGAGAAATTTCACATGGGGCAGTCTCAAAGACACATGAGAGGAGACTGATAATTGATGACATTCCAAAGCTTCGGAGCTACTTGAAGGGTCCTTACTGGGCTTTGACTGCATAATCATGAGTTATCTTTATACATACCCAGTGAGGAAACCACAGGAATTCTACTGTAGACTTTCAAAAACATCATGGAGTGTACAATTCTATCTTGGAGTTCCTTACTGGCTTCAAGGAGAAATGGGATACATATGAATCAGAGCCTGTGAGCAAAGCTCAAAATACTGCGATGAGGAGTGAAAAAATATCCTTTGTAAGTCAAAATCTCCACCTCTGTGAAAAGCATTTAGGGAGTCCTATTCTATGAATTTAAACCTGGTTTCCTTTTCTCTCACTCCATTTAGCAAATTAGAGCCTTATTGTAGCCTGACACCTGTCTGCATTGACTAAGTCATATAAAGTGTGATATAAGGTATTTTTGAAATCTCTGTATATTTTTTTGTGCTTGGTCTCAGACACATGTAATAAACCCCAAATAAAGTAGACTTATTGTCTTTTTAAAATAAACAAGAGTGAGCCAGACAAATTCATTCTATGCTGATTTTAATAAGGTTGAGTCTATTTGACGATGATGGGACAGGATTCTCCTCAATATTCTTTTAATGTTGTCAGGATAGAGGAAGTGGTACATAAATAGTTCATCACTATAGTTTCTTACTGGTTTTGGTTACACATAGATTACCAAGAATAAATTTTATGTTAGGCTCTATGTCAGCCGTAGGTTACCTTTTATCATGTATATTTGCATCTAAAATGACTGTCCTACAGGTAACTTGTCTCCTGGTCCAACCCCTACTCCAGCAGCAGTTCTCCTCTTTTCTGGCAGACTTTGATTTCTTCACTTGCTTCTTTTACTTCAGGACTGAAAGAGACAAAAAGGAAAGTAGTCTTTCAAAATCTGTTCAAAGCAAGGTATAAAGCTTAAAGTGACTCTCCCTAAGAGCTGGTCTAGGAATTGCTCTGCTCCTTTCTCTACTTGTAGTTGCTATTTTCTTCTTAGTGTGGCTTTATCACTAAAGAAGGTGAGTGTGTCACGCCTTCAGATGTTCAAGGTCAAAGTAAATTGCTCAATTCGGATGTGTCCCATCTCCCCCCAAAAATGCAGAAGGGTCCTAGTGTTTAGGAATATTCATAATCACATTTACATTGTAGAGAAATGCCTCCATTGCTGAGTGAGTAAAGACTTTCAAGAAGTCTTAACTGGAGGAGAGGAAAACAGGTGACTGGCACATTCGTTTTTGTGACTGCTATAATAAACTACCACAAACTTAGAGGAGGCTTAGAATAACTTAAATTTGTTCTTTTATACATTTGTTTGTGTGTTTCCAGTGGTGTGTGTGTGAGAGAGAGTGTGTATATGTGTGTGTGTGTGTGTGTGTGTGTGTGTGTGTGTGTGTGTTGTGTGGGGGGGGTGGGGGGGGTGGTGTGCTGCCAGAACTCGGGAGCTGAATGCTGTCCCTTAGCATTTTTGCTCAAGACTGGCACTCTACCACTTGAACCACAGCTCCACCTCTGGCTTCTTTCATGATTAGTCAGGGATAAGGCTCTCATTGACTTTCCTGTCCCAGATGGCATCAAACCTCAACCATCAGATCTCAGTCTCCCATGTAGTCGTAATTAGTAGGTGTAAGCAATTCATGTCTGGCATTCTTCTCACAGTTCTGAAGATCAGAAACCCAAAAGAGGTCAGAAGACTTGAATTTCTTCTACAAGTTCTAGTGGAAGAAATAAAATATTTCTTTTCCACCTTTTGGAGGCCTCTGGCATCCCTAGTTCATAGTTTATCTCAACTTCTACCTTATCCCCACTTCCACTTTCTGAGCTCCTGACTCCTTCCTACCTTATAAGAGTACTCTTGTACACATTGGGGCATTTAGATAATCCGAAATAATCTCCCACTCCCAGGATAGTTAATCACGTCTGCAAGGTCTCTGTTGCTGCATAAGGTAAAATATTAAAAAAATTCTGAAGGTGAGGATGTGTACATCTATAAGAAAACAATATTTAATCTAATATAAGCCTTTAACATATCTAACCAAAAAGAAATGAGTGATTTGGAAGACATACATGGATTGTAGTTATGATTTAATCATCAGTTGCTTATAACATAGGAAGGAAAACTGAGAAAACCATCCTTTTTTGTTTCCTAAATAGGATGTCCTTATGTAGTCTAGAATAGCCTTGAATTCAGGATCATCCCATATCAGCTGCCCCCATGCTAGAACTACAGGGATGCACTATGATAATCAGCTAAACACCATGCTTTTTTAATCTCAGTGGTAAGGGTGGGGTTGTAATCTGAGGTAGAATATCTAAAAGAAGTCGACTTCAGGAAAGAGGAAAATGAACTGAAATTTTGATACCTTAATTTGGAAAAGCCCATGAGAAGTGTAAGCCAGGGTTTTCCAGTTCACAAATAAATGAATATAGGGCTCTGAGTTCAGAAAAAAAAGAGCTATAAAAGGTGTGTACTTAGAAATCATAAAGTATAAAATACAGCAAATTAATCGAAGGAATAGAAGCATTTTAGGAATCTATTGGAAATGAAATATAAAATAAGATGAGAGAAACCTAGCAACAAATGAATGCCAATATTGTAGGTTCTAGCAAAGATTTGAAAATGTAGAACGAAAATGTGGCAAACATGGTCTTCTCTGAACCCTCATTCTTTCTTTTCTTTTTCATCTGAACAAAATGACTGACTTTTGTTTTATTAACTACTCATCCTTTCTCTGATATTTAAAAAAGCATTGCTCTTTATCACCCCCAATAAATGCTACTACCCACCTTCCTATTGAGAGAGTAAATTACATCTCTGAGGAAAAAGAAGGAAGCAAAATTCATAGAAAAAGAAAAGCTTTCTCAGTAAAGAATGTGCAGCAGGTGAGGAGGGGAACACAGTCCAGGATGATTCCGACAGTCTTTCCTCTTCCAGCCTCCTCCGACCACCTTCACACAGTCCCTCTGAGAGCAACCATCAGAACTATCAGAAAGTAACGAACAATGGTGGTTCATGCCTATAATCCTACTTACTCAGGAAGCTAAGATCTGAGAATCTTTGAAGCCAGCCTAGGCAGACAAATCTGAGAACCTTATGTAAAACTAACCAGTAAGAAAGCTAGAAGTGGAGGCATGGTTCAAGTAGTAGAGCACTATCCATGAGTTGAAAAGCCAAGTGAGTGTGTAAGCCCTGAGTTTTGCATGCATGTGCATGCATGGGCACAAGTGCAAGTGCATCTGTGCACATGAGCTTGAACGTGCATGCACGCACGCACACACACACACATGCACACACACACACACACGCACAATTATCAGGAGGAAAGAGGGTTAAGTGAGAGACTCTGACAGTCCCTACCGCATGAACAGTAAAGCCATGCTGGAGACTTTCCTTTTCACCATGTACGGCTGTCATAGAATTGCTTTCTATGTGACTAAAAAGGCCTCCATATACAAGAAGGAGGGTATATCCTATACTCTTTCTGTTGAAGGTTTAAGAATTTAGGGCCCAGGAAGTGGTCTGGGAATGTACTGCCTGAGAGGACACAGGAGCTCCTCAGTTGTAGCTGATGGTGAAAACTCTGAAGTCAGATTCAGGCTATGGCTCAGATTCATCAGCAACCCCCTCAAACATGCCACAACATGGCATGAGGAAGGAACTTCCTAGGCTTATCCTTCTTAGCTTGCTGTCTATAGACCAGGATCAACAGAGATTGCTAGGCAGAGTGGGAATGGAGGCCAAGGCAGACAGAAGTGAGAGGTTATCAGGAGGGCTTCTTTCTCCTGCTCTGAATTCACCACCAATAGTTCCCTGGGTTTGTCTGTGAGAGCTCCAGCAATGTTTTCCTATGAGATCTCCAGCAATGTTCTCCTGATGGTCCTAAGTCCTGAATGCATATTAGAAAAAAAAGTGAGTTTATAATGAGCAAACAACAACAACAACAAAAATAGGTGTCTATGTCTCATTTGGGACTCACAAAAATCAGAATCTCTGCTTGAGATTTAAGTCCAGGCATTAATTTATTTCTTCATTCATTTATTTACTTATTATTTAAATTTTATTAAGGAGATTTTAACATGTAGAAACACTCAAACCTCAAGAACAAATGCTTTGTGACCCAAGTGTTGAAGAGCAAGGTTCAGCTCAGGGGCAGACTGACTTGGACTGTGACAGCAACTGGAAATATGGGCTGCCACATCACTCTTCTAAGAACAGACGTCAAACTGCCGCAGCCAGACTGCAAAGCACTACCACTCCCCAGGACGTTTCTAATGGCACCTAAGACTTCACCACCCCCAGAATAATCAAAGCCAGCCTTGGAGAGTAAAGAACTCTGAAAGGAAGGTTCTCACACTGAAACAAAAAGGTCAGGCATGCGTAGAAGGTTCCCCCAGACTGTTCCATGGTTAGGTACAAAAAAAGTCAGCCTCTTACTTAGCTCATATCTGCCCTGTTTAGCATCTAAGGAAGAACATTGACTTCCGTTAAGACTCAGATCATCCTTCACCACTTTGCTGTGACAAGACTATGGAACTTAGCTTCTGTGAGCCCATTTCCTTCTGGCTCTTAATTAGGTCCAAAGTTACCTGACTTAGGTTCAAGAGTTAAGTTCAGGGACATCAGCAAGTGCTAGACACAGATAGTATCTCTTCTCTACTCCAATAAAGATATGAGACAAAGCTAGGCCCTGGCTTCAAGAAACCTCCAATTGGCCTAGAAATCTGAGACAATCAGCTGTGAAATGCTCATGTTCTCTAAAAAGTTATAGCTCATTGATTACATGTTCTGACAGCATCACAACATAGTTAATTGCCAGAGTGAGGGCAAAAACCAAATTGGGTGATTTCAAAGGAGAAACATAACTCATTACAGACTCCTAGAGGTGAAGGACCTTTTCTGAAGAAGGGAGGATTGGACACGAGGTTTAGATCAGTTGAATGGAAGGAGAGTTTTACCTAATAAAAGAACTGGGAGCCAGGCATTGGTGGCTCAGGCCTGTAATCCTAGCTACTCAGGTGGCTAAGGTCTGAGAATGATGGTTCCAAGTCAATCCAGACAGAAAAGTCCCATGAGACTCTTTCAACAGTTAACCATCAGGAAACTGGAAGTGGTGCAGTGGCTCAAAGTAGTAGATTGCTAGCCTTGAGTGAAAAAACTAAGAGACAGTGCCCAGGCACACACTAAGTATTTGGAGAATCAATACAAAGGACCATTAAGAACAAAAGGACTTACATTTTGCTATTTGAGTTTCCTATTATTTTAATGTGTCATTAGGGGATAATCTTCTCTTAGATACATTTTGGCTCTCTTCAGCACATCAAATGGATTTTGCCCTCTTCTTTTTCAGATTACAGTTATTCGGACTTGACCTACCTACCTGGATCAACCCTGAGAAGGTTCATGGGAGCTCAGGTTGGTGAATGGCAGGGGACTCAGGGGAAAGCACAGTGATCATGTCATCCTGCTCTCTTCCAGTGCAATTTACAGCACTTCTTGAGGAGAAGGTGAAACACCCTGGGTCACTAGCGTATGCACCTGCCTTTACTGATTCCTCCAGCTCCCAGAACCCAGCTACTGCATGTTGTGTCACAAAAAGATGATAGTGATCCATCTCTTGACTTTGTAATCCCTCTGTGTTTTCTCACTGATCCTGAAGAGCTTTGTGATGCACAGTATACAATCTAAAATGATTTAGGGATGAGCATAGCTTTTGTACTCATCTAAAGCGTTCTTTCTGTCTAGCTCCTCTTCCCTATTTTACCCAGAGAGAATTTAAAGACTGAGGAAGATGCTCTCTTATTGTCATTGATGAGATTAGAATTAGACAGCACAAAGGAAACTCACCTCTCAGGCCCTACCTAGAAAGCTCCTCTCCCAGGGCTGAGGGTGATGAATGCAGGTGTGCCTTGCCAAGCCAAGCACTTTTCTCCTTGAGAGGCCACCCCTGTGCATAACCAGGGAATTTTAGCCCATTATGTTTCTGATTCATTTGCACTTAACTCATCAAGATATTGTTTTGTATGAGCTGTTCGATGTCCAAAGCACCTTATGAGCCTTTTTATGACCCTTTTATCTGAGAAGCTGGGAATTATGCCTAGCCAAGAATAAACAGAACTCAGAAGGAAGGTTTCAGCTCAGTTCAAAGTGTGGAACTCTTTCTTAGACAGTGGATAAATAGGCTGCCCTTTTGGTGTTTTGCTGCCTTTAATTGGAAGTGACTCAGAGGCATAGAAGATAAGGAAAAAGAAAACAACAACCACATTTGATTTGAAAAACCAGGCTTTTCCTTCAGTTTGAATGGGTGGCTGCCATTTGGTCTACATTAATTAGCATGGGGAAAATGCATCATCTTTTAGATCCAGACTATTTTTTGAAAGCTATATGCAGAAGACCGTTCTGAAGGGAGGTAAAGGTGATAAGCAGATTTTATTTTGTTTTCTGAGCTGCGGTTCTTAATCAGATGAATGAACTTGTTTGTACTAGTTAACTTTGCTAGAGTTTAGGAGTTGTATTTAAAACAGATTTTATCCTACAGTGATATTAATTTGATAGGATCCCTGATCTGTAAACCATTGGTTATCTTGGTCTCTCCTGATAAGGAAAAAAAAAGTGCAGAGGATTTCCAGTTGGTGAGCACATTTGGGCAGAATCTTTCACACGTCACAAATTGCAGATGGGAGGCAGTGATCTCGAACATGCAGTCACATTGCGTGACCATCTGACACCTTCCATTTAGAAAAATAATACTTTCCTCCCAGCATACGCTCTCTGCTGCACCCAGTACCAAAAATTATGCCTGGGAGAGCTCTTCCTCCTAGACCAGGCTCTTAAATATTTCTTAGGCAGCTTTTAAAAAATTCATTCTGCAGCAGCACCTAGCTTGTACCCTAGCCACCCAGAGAAAAATACCCCCAAAAGGCATTTTTCCCCTGATGCTGCTGCTGATAGGAAAAACATCCACAAAGAACAAAAGGGCTGGGGGTGGGGGAACTGGAAGGAGACAGGAAAATTACACCAGACACATTTGTAAGGTGATTTATTCTTGTCTTCTGTGTGATCCGAGCATATTCACGTTAAAGTCAATGGACTTCTTTGTCGGCTCATTTCTAAGCTGCTTCCACAGTGGCAGAGAATTTTGCAGTCCCCAGGAGGGCACTGAATGGCATGGGATCGCATGGAACTCACTCCTCTAGTGTTTTGCACAAACCCTCGCTCATTTAAGACAAGAAAGAGCATCTGTGTCTTGTCTTCTTTCCTATATATGTCATGACCACCAGCAATAGTAACGGCTGTGATATCCAACAGACAAGTTCAAGCAGAGAGATTTTTAACCAGAAATTGAGAATTCTGATAGCATGTCCAGACTGGTACACTTTATTGCCTGATTAACGAAGGTCATGGTAAGTTCAGTATCTAGTATCTTTACCTATGAGTACTAAAACACACACACACACACACACACACACACACTACATGACCCTATGAACCACACATATACAAAGCATATTTGATTCCCTCACCCACCACACACACACACCCTTTTCTTCCCCTGCAGAAACTGAACATACTTTTTCAACTTCCGGGTCTGCTACTATCCACCTGGTAAAACTGAAGAAGACAGAGTAGCTACTGATCATTATAAATGACACAAAATGGTTTCTTTAGAGGCTGTGGGGGAGTGATACTCTCTCCATGATCAGAGAACAAAGGTGCTCAAAACAATCAACCACCTGCTTTTAAAAATACTTTCTTCCCATTTTCACACTGCCCTGGGTTTCAGGGGATTTCCCTGTAGTAGCAAGCATATGGTTTTAAGGTCATATGTTTTAGGATCTCATCAAAGTGTTAAAAATGAAGACACTTTGGTTAAAATCAAAGTGGATCAAACCCTGTTCTGTAGATAACATAAATAGATTGCATAAGTATGCCAGTAATATTATTTATTTTAATAATGAAAATAATATAATAATAAAGGTTATAATATTTTGATAATGTTGTGGCAACAAAAAAGTAAATGAGTTTGTCCTCAAGAAAGCTTGGGTGTTGACTATATGAGGGATAGGTGGGTTCCTGAAGCCTTTAAAAACAATGGGCAAAAGTTATTTTGTACATTTATGTAAAATCATCTGTACTTAAAGGACAAGAATAATAGATGGAGAACTTAAAAGAAAGAAAATAGACTGAAATATAGTACTTTGGCCAAGGTTATCCCCAAAAGCATTCACTAGGCTGGGGGTGTTTGGGCAATTTTTCTCTAGATTTTTGTCTAATAAAATCTATAGTGATTGTACACTTTATCCTCTCCTCTTCCTCCTCTACCTCCTCCTTCTCCTCTTTCTCTCTCTTCTCTCTTTTTTTCTCACCTTTTCTCTCTCACTCAAAGAAGGTATATGCCAGAAATTTTAACCTTAAAAATACTTAAACATCAAGTAAATTTTATTACGGGAATTTTAATTAGAAAGATGAGTACAATACTTACATTCAATGTTTTTTCCATATATTTTTATTGTAATTAAAAGAAGGGTCATGACTTCAAAGACATTGATACCCTTTCTCATGTCTTGGACCCCATTCAATGTTTTGTATACATTTTCAACTATGAAAATCGAGAGCTTTTTATTTGTTTTTGTTTTGTGTCCATCTTAGGGTTTCAATTCAGTGCCTGAACCCTGTTCCTGATTTTTTGCTCAAGCTAGCACTTAATCCACAGCTCCACTACCAGTTGTGATTAATTGGAGCAAAGCATCTCACAGACTTTAATGTCAGGACTGGCTTCAAACATGATCCTCACATCCCAGCCTCCTGAATAACTGGGTTTGTAAGGGTGAACCAACGGAGCCTGGCATAAAGTTTGTTTAAATATCAATCACATAATAATTACTGTTGGATGTATTTGCTAAATCAAAAGCAAAATATTTTTTTAAAAGTGATGTAGCGGAATAAAAATAGACTACTCACTTGTCAAGATAAAATTCTATTAATTGAAGACTTTGTAGTAGCTTTTGTCAGAAAAAATCTATACAGCATTCCATGTCATTCTCTTCAATTCCTCCAGAAACAATCACTTTTTCTTTTTATACTTTTGGAAAGTTATATTATCTTTAAGTAGCTGTGCAAAGGAGATTCCATTCAATAAAGCAGTTTGTGAATACAGTGTATCTTGATCAATGTTACCCCTCTCAATGGCTTACCTAGCCCACCCAATCCACCCCTTTTCTCACTTTTCTTAATTTGTAGAGTGGGTATTAACATGGTTTGCCACTTAACAAAGCAGTTTATAAATACACTACATCTTGATCTGGTCAATCCCTTCAACATCCTCACTTTCCTCTGATCCTCCCCCTTCCCTTATATTTCTCAATTCTATGATATATACAATAAATTCTTGTCTTCATACTCCTCCCTTCCCTACTCCATTCTTCTACACTCCCCTTGGCTTCCTTCTCTCTTAGACATACCCATTTCCTGGTACTTTTTGGTTGGGCTTAGATTTAGTCTTTCTAAAGAATTATACTATTTGAGCTCTCCATAGAGTCTCTTATATTATATAGCAACATTCAGTGGACACACTTATCTTCCGTTGGTGAGGAAAGGGGAAACTGACCATCATTTATTTTTTCCATATATTTTTATTGTAATTAATAGAAGGGTTACATTATATTCACCAGATAGAAGGTGCATTACTTCACAAACATCGATACCTTTCTCATGACATGGTCCCCATTTCCCTCCCCCACCCTGCTCATCTTGATTTCCTCCCTTCCCTATCCAATTTCAAATAACCAATTAAGCACAAATAAAATATGTCAGATAACAGGGTTAAACCACAGACTTAAGGCCACCTAATCGTTGATAAGGGAGCCAAAAAAATAGAATGGAAGAAAGACAGCCTCTTCAACAAATGGTGCTGGCAGAACTGGTTAAGCACCTGCAAGCACCTGGTTAAGCTGGATCCTTCTTTGTCACCCTGCACTAGAATTAACTCCAAATAGATCAAAGACCTCGAGGTAAAAACCGACACACTGAAAACTTTACCAGAAGGAATAGGAGATATACTAGGCCTCCTTGACACAGGTCAAAACTTTCTTAATAAGGACCAAGAAACACAACAAATCAGAGAAAGGCTGGATAAGTGGGACTGCATTAAACTGCAGAGCCTCTGTATGGCAAAGGACATAGCTAGTAAATTAGTTAGGAAGCCTACAGAATGGGAGAAGATCTTCACTAACCATACAATGGACAGAGGCCTCATATCTAAAATATATCAACAGCTCAAAAAATTGAATCACTCCCAAACTAATCTCCAAAGAAACAACCATCCCATTAAAAGATGGGCCAAAGACTTAGAGTCTTCTCTAGAGAAGAAGTAAAAATGGCCTATAGACACATGAAGAAATGCTCCACATCTCTGGTCATAAAAGAAATGCAAATCACAACAACTCTAAGATTCCACCTCACTCCAGTTAGAATAGCCAGGATCAAGAAATCTAATAACAACAGATGCTGGAGGAGATGTGGCCAGGAGGGATCACTACTACACTGTTGGTGGGAGTGCAAACTTCTGCAACCACTATGGAAGCAGTATGGCAGTTCCTCAGAAGACTAAACATAGAACTTCCCTATGACCCAGCAATTCCACTACTTGGCATTTATCCAATCTTCCAGAAACAAGGACATACTAAATCCACTAGCACAGCGATGTACACTGCAGTGCTATTTACCATAGCAAAGATAGGGAACCAACCCAGATGCCCCTATGTTGATGAGTGGATCAACAAGATGTGGTATTTATACACAATGGAATTCTATGCTGCTGTCAGAAAGAACAAAATTGTTCCATTTGTAAGGAAATGGAAAGACTTAGAAAAAATCATTTTAAGTGAAATAAGCCAGACTCAAAGGAACATAGGCCCAAAAGTCTCCCTCATTTGTCAAAATCAGTAGAAACCTTGGGCTCTCCTAGCAAGATTTACAATAGAACAAAATTTAATGACATAAAGCCAAATACTATGACACTAAATGTAAGGACCTCCAGGATAAAGAAACAAAAGCCATATAATGAGTGATTGATGTCCTTAATGTACTATGTTATCTCTTATCTCTTTTGCTATCCTTAGGTTAATCATATTGTTACAATATTTCATTTGACCATCAGTTATTGAGGAAACAATTTGTGCAGTGCCTGTCTTATGACGAGTGTCATCAGGGAGGTATACCTTTTTGCTAAAGAAACACAAAGACCAAGCAAAAATAAGCAACACAGCAGAATAGTAATAAGTACTATATAGAGAAATAAAGGAGAGATAAGGATTTGGGGAGAAGGGAACATACGGCTTAAAAAATATAGTACCCATGAGAAATTAAGTATGGCTGCAATCCAAGCTATTTAGGAGGTAGGAATTGAGAGATATAGTCTGAGACTATCTGAGGAATAAAGCTTGAGAGACTATCTCAATCAATAAAAGCTTGAGAGTGGTGATGCATGTTCTCTGTGCATAGACAGATAGCTGGATCTCACACAGCCCGAAACTGGACTGATTCTAAGCACAATTAAAGTGTGTGTGTGTGTGTGTGTGTGTGTGTGTGTGTGTGTGTGTGTGTGTGTGTGTGTGACTGCGTAAGCTAATCTATGGAATGTTTTAAGTAATGATAAGTTTGGTCTTGTTTTATTCAACCCACAAATAATCAACTATTCTTATTTTTCTTCACTATCTGGCATAAGAGTAAATGTCTTCTCCAAGTTTTTCTCTTGCATAGAAAATAGGCCTAAACATTTGAATAAGGCTGCTTGTCAGTTCTCAACTGCCATAAGTTCTATCACAAAATTAACTTGTCAATCAAAATTTCAAAAATTATACATTCACCTGATTGTGTTTGAACTACCAGGTTCTTGCTTTAGAATCATTCCTGTCTTTTTTCTATTAAGAGTTACTGGGCACTGGTAGGTGAATGAAGTCTTCATTGTAGGTTGACAGGAAGTTGCTTCGCAGGTACTTACCTACACACTAATGGATGTTGAATAAGTCTGCGGTTCTTTACTATCTTTTATGCACAGGCATGTGCTTTGCCTTGAACACATCCTTGTTCCTCACTCTTGAACAGGAAGGCTTATAATCCAAAATAGATTGACATCCCTCCTACTTCTTTGCCTGTATTTCTGAATGGCAGTACTATTTGTCACATTATGCTATGGTATTTCAAAGTTGCTGTCATGATCCCCTCTGCCATTATTAATTTTTAGAAATGCTTTTTTGCTGATCATTTTCTAGAGCTCACAAGGCACAGACTTAGGACTTGAAAAAAAATAAAACATTTGTTCATGGCCTTGTGGTCAATACAACCTTTTTTTTTCTCTGCACTTGTATGGCCCAAGTTTGTTATATGCAATCAAGAAAATAAGACTGCTTTTGAGGCAAAATCAGCTTAATCTAGTCTTTTTTTTCTTTAATATATATCCATAGCTTGGAAAATTTAAATTTCTCTAAAATCTTCTTCAGATTTTTATGTTCTTTGATGTCTGGTTTGTCCAAAATTACATTGATACTATTGTAACTTTCAAGTCAATAATACTGTTTTAATTTTTTTTTAAAAGACACTTGTTCTACTTTCCCCCAACATTTGTTTTGACCTTGTAACCATTTCTCTTTGAATACATCTTTATGCTATGTATTAAAAAATTCTTTGATCTCTATATTTTTATTGATCAGTTTTCACTTGATCAGTCTCATTTTTATGTAAATATACAAAAAGTAGTCAATTAAAAAATATGCTGAGCCAGAAACAATGGTTTGTGTTTGTAATCCTAGCAACTTGGAAGAGTGAAACCAGGACAAATCATGATTCAAGATCATACCTAGACAAACAAAAAAAATAACAACAAAAACATGAGACTCCGTCTCAACCAATAATGAGTATAGTGACACACAGCTATCCTCCTATCTGTCTGAGGAGTAGAAATAGGAGCACTGTCGTCCAGATCAAGAAAGGCACAAACGACCCAATAATTTTTACCAGTCCTGAGCTTGAGTTCAGGGCCTGAGCCCTGCCAATGGACTTTCTCAAGGCTAGAGCTCTACCACTTGAAACTCAGTGCCACTTCCAGCTTTTTTATGTGGTCCCGAGGAATCGAACCCGGGTCTTCGTACATGCTAGGCAAGCACTCTACCACTAGGCCAAATTCCTGGCTCCCCAAAAGATCCAATTTTTAAAATAAAAAAGACTGAATAAACAAAAGGACTGGATAAATGGGCTCAACTGATGACAGTATGTATCTGGAAAGTGCAAAGTCCAGTACCATGGTGGGGAGTGAGTGGGGGGAGAGGAGAGTGTTCCCATTACTGTATAATATTGCAGAGTCAAATCCCTAAAATTAAATGTCTTGTCATTCCTTTTCCCTTCCTGGAGTTTTTTTTTACTTCAATAGCATTGCAAAACAAAATTCACAACTTCTCCCACAAGTTCCACCCTACATGTAAAACTCGATTTTTTTTCCACAAAAGTCCAAGTGTAGCTGATACACTTGAAATTTCTTTTTCATCATACCATGTCATTTTTCCAGGACTTTTCTTCCTAAATGTCTCATTGTCATGGTTTTTTCCCTATGCAAATGAACTTTTACTCATTATTTTAGCTTCATAAAAATTAGTTTCTGTAAACCAACATTTCTAGGCTAACATATCTGAAATAAGTATCCTTTAGGAATCGGCTTTGACCTTTTTTCCTGAAAGACCCCATTTGTAGCTAGGACTAAGTCAACATCAGTACCATAATCTTCTGTGGGGCTATCTCCTGCTTTTGTTCCATAAGCCCTATATTCATCAAAGCTCAATCATATGAAGTCTCCATGTTAAAGTCTTCCCATCAGAAAAGTCCACGATATTTGTTTTCTCTGGCTGATCACAGATTAGTTTGAAATATATACATATATATATATATATGGCAATTTGCAGAATACTCTTTGATGTGTGATTAAGCAAAATAAGCATTAGCACTGACAAGTTGCCTTGATAGATTTCTGAAGCTTAATGTTGGCTCCTGGGAGTGAAGTCATTGGGGGATATTCACCACTCTTCTGGTGGAATCACTAGAGATTTCCCCAGTATACCACAGACTCAGAACAAAACTCTTGAAAGAAAAAGAAGATGTGGGAGAAAAAGCAAAAATAAGGGAAATTTTACTGATGGATTTATTTGCTTTTAAACAGTTTTATTGGGAAATAATTCAAAAATTAAAATTCACTGTATGAAAATATATAATTCATAGCCTTTTAGAATATTCCAGTGGTGCACCCATCATCATCCTTTACTTATAGATCATTGCCATCATCTCAGAAAGAACTCACAGCCAGGCACATGGAACTCAGGATTGCAATCTTAGGAGACTGCAGAAAAGAAGGCTTATGGCTGGAGTACAGTCTTGGAATAAATGTTTGTGAGACTCTATATCTCAAAATAAACCAAAGAAAACAGGGCTGGAGATGGTGTTTTAAGTGTTAGCAAACAAGGTTCAGATCCCAGCCCCTCCATAGAGACAGCGAGAGAGAAAGAGAATAGAGACAGAGATGGGGGGAAGGCAAAAGAGAGAGGGGGAGAGAGAGAAAGAGAAAGAGGTGGGAAGAGAGAGAGAAGGGAAATATAATATTAGTAAGCAAAATGTAAAAATATTACAAGCAAATGTCATATTAACTAGAGAGTTTCCTAGATACTGTTTCTTTTTTTAAGTTCAGGACATTACTTTTTATAGCTAGTTGGCTGTTTCTACCATGAAGGAGTGTTAGGTTTTGTCAACACATTTCTCACACTTGAGATAATTAATTGTGCAGGTTTTGTTCTCTATTCTTAGTTATTATGGCTCATTTTATAAATCAGTTTTCATGTACGATGCCAACTTGGCATTCCTCTTGATCACAATACGTAATTTTTATATGTTTTTATAATTCTTAGCCACCATTTTGATTTTAGTTATGATCAAATACTCTAAACACTGAAATGAGAGTTACTGAATATAATAGTAGCGCATTTATGGCTCAGTACCTATCATCTTTATCTAGTTATGTTCATTTAATCTTAATCTTTTCTGATTATAAACTTGATTCTCATCAAAGCTGCATAACCTAACCAAGGTCATAGAACTAGTTAATGGAGATTCTGACAATATCACCTGAGCTTTTAGTCACTATCTCCAGAAGGCTATGTTGAGAGATGTCACTCTTTCCTAAGGTAGGAACTGCATGTGTTCCTTCTATTTTTATTCCCCATCTATCTGCTGTGCCTGAGCTTTGGCCACTAAAGTAAATAAATAGACATTTGGGGGTGACAAATGTATGGGTTTGCTCAATTTAGATTCAGGGATGTAGTCACAGGCCATGATGCACGGGGCTGACAGCATATCGGATGACTGAAAATAGGTCATCAATACAAATCGGATTTAACTAGAAAATGTGCAATTTCTATTCTGAGCTCCAGATTTGTGATCTCTAACTCACTGTCTCTGTTTGTAAGATTCCATGTGCCAGATGTGTGAGAAGACTTTCCTAGACATGTGTCCCCAGATCCGTGATGGTTAGGTCAAGGAGAGGAAGGAATTTACAAAGAAACAAAGTCTTACAATGGATTGGAAAAATTGGAAATAGCACTATTGTCATCAGAGAAGCATTTTCCTATTTCCAAAGTACTTTTTTACTTGATTATAGTGTTCTGTGTTTTAAAGGGGGAGAATAAGCATATGATAAGTGAATTTTATAAAGGAAGGAATAAGCCTCTCTTGACAAAAAAGAGACTGAGATTATAATACTTAACCTATGAATTTGAAGTGTTTTTAATATCCTAATGGAAATGTTCCAGTGACTCTCAACTTTCTCATTTTTTCCAGAAAAAATACTCAAAAGTCTAAGTTATTAAGATGAAGAGCAGTTTGAGAAATCTGTTGGTTGTTTTTAAAGTGCTCTACAGGAAACTATTGTTCTAATTAAATATGAGTGAAAACGAGTTCAAAGCCTAATGATTGCCTCAGCTTTACCATTAGCCTGGTCTCTGTATATGTTAGACATTCAGAATTCACAGTCACTAAAGCACCTCAGACACCAAATCATAAAACCAGAGGCTACACGTTTTAAGTAACAGGTCATCAATTCTACATATACACAGACATAGAATTCCTAAGGAATCCATGTCTCATTGCTGAGAAAAGTGGGAGAAAGGAGCCTGGCTGAACTCCTGCCCTAAATTCTTGTGTATCCTGCTCAGCTTTTTTCACCAGGCAACCCTGTGTGAAGTGATATCTCCATGCTCTCCCCCACTGCCCGTCTGCAGCACGGCATGGCTTTGCATTGCTTAAGGATAAACAGGTTGGAGCTGCATATGGCTAACATTTCTTGTTTGAGCGGGTACAGGGAGAGGTTGTTTAGCATCTGCAGGTCTCACATGGTGTCACGGGCAGTAAAGGAATGACTGAAGTAGTTGCAGACAGCATGGAGTCCTACATTCCTCTCTTTGCCTAAGAAATCATGGATAATTAAATTAACATGGATTGAATGCAAAGCCTGAGAACAGAGGCATCTCAGCAAAGAAACCCCTATCTCAACATGGGATCACCCTCTTTACCTGTATTATATGAGGCAATAAAAGCCAGAGGAGAAAAAGTAATAAAAGAAAAAACAAAATTGTAATAAAAACTTATATTTACATAATTTCTTTCTGCCCCAGGATTCTTAAGCATTTAATGAAAACCATCTAGGAAAATCTGTCACCGGGCATGTGACTTAGTGCTGGCAGAAGAGCTGCTTAGTGATTCCAGGGGAACCAAAGAAACAAAAGGTAAAGTGGAGTATAAAAAGAGCACAAGACCCCCCCCCCCCCCAGGTTTGATGGTGGATGCCTGTAATCCCAGAACCAGGGTGGTGGAGAAAGGAGGATCCAGAACTCAAGGCAAACCCAAGCTACATAGCAAGTTTCAGGAGACCTTGTCTCAAACACATACACGAGCATAGAAAAACAGATTCATATGCATAACTCCTTCCCATCTCCCCCACACACATAAAGGAGAGAGAAAATCCTGATTTAGGTTGGACTTGTTCCTCGTTCAGTTTTGCTTTTCTTTTGTGGTTCTTTTGAAATACAGGGCTCCATGATCTCTCACTTGAACTATGTTTCTAGATCACCTTTTCATTGGTTAAAAGATGGAACCTTGCAAAGTTTTCTGCCAAAGCTGGCACTGTTTTTACCGGTCCTGGGGTTTGAACTCAAGGCCTGAGCACTGTCCTTGGACTTTCTCAAGGCTAGAGCTCTACCACTTGAGCCACAGCATCACTTCCAGCTTTTTCTATGTATGGGTACGGAAGAATTTAACCCAAGGTCTTCATGCATGCTAGGCAACCACTAGGTTATGATCCTGTCCCTACCAAGCTGGCTTTGAAACCTGACCCTCCATTTCTCAGATTTCTGAATAGCTAGAATTAGAGATGTGAGCCATTGTGCCTGGCTTCATTCTCATATTATTTTTCTTTTGACTATCAGAAGATGACCAATTTCAAACCATCATCCACTATAATTTGGAACAGGTGAAAAACAGTAAAAGGGCCCTGAATCAAAAGCTTGCCTCATATCAACCTGTAAGTGTGAAATTTATGCTTAATTGGGAAACTGTCAAATACACAACTTTCTTTCAATCTCTTTTGCTGTTTCCCAATACAGAGTTAAAGAACAGATCCTTTGTTTCATGGGCCCAATATTATGAAGTTTCTCAGGCATCTTTCCGATAACCAGGCTGAAAATCATCCTGTGGTTATGAAATCAGGCTGCCTTTGTTATGACTTTGAAAGATTTGTAAGGCACAGATGTTAGCTCCAGCTGTTTTCATCAGTGAAGTGCAGGCAAAAGTGGTCCTAAGTAGGTTGTACTCTTACTGAAAGACATTAGGGTGCATTCTCTTACACTCACATATGAGGACTCTCATACAAAAAACAGAGTCAAGAGATAAATTCTGCATGAAGTAAACAGAACAGGAGGACTTCTGTGGTCAATCTATTATTACCTTTCGGTTCAATATAATCTTTTGGGTCTATAAGGCAGATAGATGCCATACATAGGCATCTTGAGTACTAGTAACAGAACAACAATAACCTTTTTTTTTTGGCCTAGAGAAGATGTTCAATACAGAAGAGTGGATGCCTGAAACTGCAGATATTACCAAACCCTATTTACATAACACTATGCTTTGCTTTCCTGTCCATAAACTCCTCTGTTCAAATTCTACCTTTTCTCTTTGCCATCTCCAACTTCTCAGCATCATTACTCCTGTCCTCTGGGCCTTTAGTAGGAGTTCACTGGGCAAGGCACTGGGATACAATACCACTCGATCTGATAGCCAAGATGGTGTGGTGACTCAGTGACTCCCAGGCATGCAGTGCTTCCCACAAGGATATGTAGCAAGGTGAACAAGGATATCACAAGTGAGATGGGGTTGCACAGTGCAGAGCTTTGCCTCACTATTTGGAATGGCATGGAACTTAAAATTTATAATTGTTTACTTCTATAAGCTTAAATTTAATGTTTTCTAGAGGTGTTGGCTGTACAGGGACTTGAAAATGAAAAGCATAGATTTGGAAGTGTAACGTGTAGATTAGGGAAGATTACAGTACTGATCATAATAACAGTGCATGTCTATGCTGTATATCTTGTACAACTTCTTCAAATGAGTTAGTGTGTGTGTGTGTGTGTGTGTGTTATGTACAAACACACATGGGCACATCAGTACTGAGACTTGAATTCAGGGCCTCATGCTCTTGCTCAGCTTTAGTACTCAAAATTGGCACTCTACTTCTTGAGCCACAATTTCAGTTCATTTCTACCTTACGTACAATTCAATAATATAAGGGTGTATGTAATACATATTTTTTTGCCAGGACTGGGCACTGTCCCTGAGTTTCTTTTGCTCAAGGATAGCACTCTACCACTGAGCCACAGAGCCACATCCTAGCCTAGTCTGTTTATGTGGTACTCAGGAACCCAACCCAAGGCTTCATGCATACTAGGCAAGCGCTCTACCACTAAGCCATATTCCTGGCCTGTATATAATAATTTTACATTTTACACCCAATTAGGAACTGGAAAACTGAAGTTTGGAATGATAATCTATTGATGTCATAGTCCTTTGCAATGTGACAATGATTCTAGAATGAGGCCACAATGGAACCATCCTTTATTTGTAGTTTCTATTAGATTCTTGCCTCTAGGTAATGCTTTCTAGAAACAACAGAATGAGGTATTCACTCAGTTACACAAATGTGACATCACAAAATCTACTCTATATCCTAGATGGTATATATTTTAAAAAAATCAATTTATTTAACAAATACTGTACTTTTCCTAGCCAGATTATAGGGTACAGTTTATTATAATGCCCATGATATTACAAAAATGAAGCATTTTGTGTCTTCATATACTTTTGAGATGATATACAATAAATCCCATTGTCTACTTGGGTTGTCTCTAAATATCTCAGTACCTCCTCTAAATCCTTCTAGCTCTACAAATTCAATAGTTCTCTAATTGTACATCATAGCAGTTTTGAAGGCACAATTTATAGTCATAGCCTTTTTAGTGTCATCTCTGAGACAGATTTTATCAACCAAAGTTTGCTCACACTTGCACATATATTGAACACTTTGTATGGCAATCCTGACACCAACAAACCTTTATGAATTCACCTGTCCTATAGAGCATTTCTGCAAGGCTAGTAAATACCATCATCTGTTCCAGCTTCCCAAAACATTCTTTGTAAATAATACTTTATGCTATATGACTATGAAATATTGCCATCCTTTCTTGTGAGTAAACCTATGATAACTGTATAGACAGGAAATGAAAACCTCCAGATAGAATTATACTCATAAAACTCATGAAGCAGAATTTAAAAACCACAATGAAATATTTTCATTAGAGTGAAAAATCATGGCTATTTCTTGAGCATTTGTCTGTACAATGCTTAATTTCTAAAACTACAAAATTTAAATTATATGCAATCTTAATAATCAAAACTCATGGGGCTGGGAGTTTGGCCTAGTGGTTAAACTGCTTGCCTAGCATGCATGAAGACCCGGGTTCAATTCCTCGGTACCACATACATAGAAAAAAAAAAAGCCGGAAGTGGTGCTGAGGCTCAAGTGGTAGAGCTCTAGCCTTGAGAAAATCCAAGGACAGTGCTCAGGCCCTGAGCTCAATCCCAGGACTGGCAAAAAAACAAACAAAAACAACAAAAAAAACTCATGGCCAAGACTTCTTGAACCTTAGCACATCTACAACAATCCTATTAGTTCCTATTAGTTACTAGATTTAGTAAAGTAGATAATTTAGTAAAGTAGATAACTAATTCTAGTCAACAAAATATTATTTATGACCTTAATGTTTTATTTGAATTGTGGTTCTCAAGTTTTTCTTTATTAATAACAGAACACCATTGTTTTTAATCTTATACTCAGTTAATCTGTTGATACTTTTAAACACAAATTCTGAATCATTCCATCTTTTCTAAGATGTTCCTCTAATCATATTTATGTTCTAATTCTTCATCTATAAAGTCAAAGCTCTAATTAAAAATCAAAATCAAGTAAAATAAAAATTTTAATTATAAAACTTATTCCGTAGTGTTTGTTACTTACTAGATACCCAATAATTATTTTCTTCCATCTTTACTGTCATGACTGTTCTTTCAGCTGCTCAAGAAACAGAAATAAGAGGATCAAAGTTCAAGGCCAACTAGGCTAAGTTTTATTGAGATACTAAACAAAAAATCACAAACAAACAAACAAAAAACAAATGGTTTTTATTCACATAAGAAGTATAAGGCTATAACTTCAAACAGCAAATTGCATATTATATTGCCTACACGCACACACACACACACACACATACGCACACACACACATACATAAGTATGTGTGTGTGTGTGTGTATATACTGCCCATATATATACATATATATGCTACCCATATATTATATATACACTTCCCATCCTCATCATTATCCATAGATTTATTAATGAAGCACATTGGCAGATTTAAAATATATATAATCCTTTCGTGTACCATTTTTAGTTTACTCAGTGACTAACACTACTTTTCTCTTGCTTTAGAAGATTGTAGAGGAGAATGAATACTGTAAACAAATGATCCAGGATAAATATTATTAGGCCTCTCACATGCATCTCTGCATAGCAATGGCTTCCTCCTCTCTTTCAAGGTAGAGCTTTTGAAAAAAGTATGGTCTTCGGATTCAGCTTGGATGGAATTCAACAAAATACAGAGGTTGGGAGACGATCGTAACATTCTGTCCACACTCTCCCATTGAACCACAGGCAGAGTACCTGGTACATATTGTGTGGTGCTCACAAGGCTTAAAGCTCTATTGTTTCCTACCTTCACAGCAGAGGACAAATTTTTCCATCTTTTACCTGGTAGGATGAGTCTCTTATTTTGACTTTCTGTAAGATCATTTCCTACCACTTTCAAACCCTGCCTACCAGCCCAGGAGTACATTCTAAGCTAGGGAGACATTTTTGTCCTTTGTTCTCTCGCGCTCTCTCGCGCTCTCTCTCTCTCTCTCTCTCTCTCTCTCTCTCTCTCTCTCTCTCTCTCTCTCTCTCTCTCTCTCTCTCTCTCTCTCTCTCTCTCTCTCTCTCTCTCATTTTGCTTATCTACTGTCAGATCTTTTTAAATAATGAAAATCTGAACTTTTCATTAGAGTTAAGATCACAAAAAATAGAAAAGACTGAAAACATCCTATGTGGTCAAAATATGTCAATAATTTTAACATCAAGATAAAAAGGAAATGATGAACTATTAAAACAAATAAGAGATGTCTTAAAAAACAACTAGAAAAGAATATAACAGATACAACAGTAAAGTTCCACCATTTTAATATAGGGATGTTTCTCATGAGTTATTTTTAAAGAAAGAACATACGATTATCAAAAGACATGAATAAACAAATACACCCATGCACATAAAGATAGATCTGGAAAGTATTTTAATGGTATTTAAATAAATTCTAATTTAATTCTATATGCTTAAGAAGCTAAAATTCATAAGACTGAAGTTTGAAGTCATTCAGCCTGAACAGAAAAAGTTTAGAGAGGTCCATCCCCAAATAATTAGAAAATAACCAGGCTGGCAGAGTGGCACAAATAGTAGAGAACGATACATGAACAAATTGAACCAGTATGAGGCCCTGATTTTCAGCTCTAGTACAAACTAACTATAATAAATAACTGCTAATTGATTCAGTAAGTTTTTGCTTAGCATTTAACTTTCAAATTGAGAATAGTAAAGACATAGTAATATGAAGTACTGAAAAGTATTAGTGAAAACATGCAATTTATGCTAAATAAAACTTGGGAAAATATTTAAGTAATCTTAAAATTCAGTATAACTCTAACCCAGTAATTCCTCTTCTACAAATCTACCCTGAAAAAAAGATTATAGATTGGCCAATGATTTATCAAGATAATTTATCAGGGGCTTGTTTAAAATAACTAAAACATGGAAACAGTCTCCCAAAGTGGGAAATGACTGAATACAGTGTGTGTGTGTGTGTGTGTGTGTGTGTGTATGTGTAAATTATAAAACTATTGCTAATGACAGTGAATATCTAGGAAGCTAGAGACATTTATGTTAAATTGTGGTCTTAGATCACAAAACAGTTTACATGGCATAATTCAATCCTATTCTACTTGTAAATAAGAATATACATAGAAATAAATGCATGCATACACCAGAATAGTGTGATGATAGTGTGTGGTTTTTCTTTTCTGGTTATTTTTATCTAAGTGTGTGAATGGTCTACAATGAATATCTATTATCATAAAAGATTATTATTTGAAAATATTAAAGTTAGTGGAAAATAATTAGGTAATTGAGCAGTCATGTAATAAATTTTGATTCAATACAAGAAAGCTTGCTCAAAAGATGGAACCATGTACTGAGAAGAATGAAATTAAATAAAAACAGGGGTGCCTAGGAATATAAACTGAGATTTGAAGCTGATATCAATCATCTGACCATTCAATCAAGGGAGAACAAAGATAAACTCTGAAAGGGTGTGAGAATTATTAATGAACTTCCCATCTTACTCAATAATAATGTGTTTTTATTTAATACAAGTGTGATAATGGCCAAATTACTCTAAAATGCAAACATCTCAAAGAGGAACTAGTGGAGCACTAGGGGCTGTTAATTGATCTCCAGCATGAGTGGGATTTTCAGGCTGGTGTTAAGTTTAACAATCTTGAAAGGTGTTTTGGAGTTCAAATGCAAAATAAGTCCCTTCCTTGGAGGGAATTCTGTGAATTAGTTGGAGACAGAGGCATTTACAGCTCACAGGTTTCCTCATTTGCTAGAGGGTATCGTTATCTTTATAGTTCTATATATAAGATAGGCAAGGGGCCCAGGTCATGACTCCTCCCACGAAAAATTGGCCATGCAGTTGAGAAAAGACAAGTCTGCAAATGCACAGAAATACTGGATGCGTTGATAAACATGAAAGCACATCTTTTTGGAAAACTGACCCTCATTCCTAACCATGAAAGAATTATGTAAGAAGGAGATTGGTATTTCTGAGAACTACACATGAACATGTCTAGAATTCTCCAGTGATCTAGGAAAATCACAGCAGAGAAACATCTACAAGTAGTATCCCTATTTCCTAGTGCAGGTAGACATAGAATGATAATAAACTAGGATTCATAAAAATAATTTACCTTGAGAAGCAGTTTAATATTACCAACCTCATTTTTCCTATGAGTAAAATAAACAGTTCTTAAGTTGAATAATAATTTAGAAAATCAATGATATTAATAAATGCCTGTTATACCGTAAACAGCTATCACTACGAACTTTTTTTTCTGAGAGCAAAGTTAGGAAGTAGTCGGTTGTACTAGCAACATTTTAGTTGACAATTATCAGGAATGTCACCAAATTCTGAAAGCAAAAATCAAAATGCTTATATCTGTATCAATTATGTTGATATTATGGGTCTACAAATACTATTTTGGGTATTCTTCTCCATATATCTTTATATCTGGATCTTATACCAGTAAAATAATAATAATAATAATAATAATAATAATTAAGATATCTCATTTTGAAGGTTTATCTTTCTTTATAATTTTTTTCTTACCTCACCAGAGAAAACTGTACAGCATTATTTATGTAAGATATTTAGAGATGAACATTTGTTTATAATAATTGTTCATTGTCTAAAACAACAATCTCTCCTCCAAGTTTATTTTTACTTATCCTCATAGAAGGAAACTTCTCAGCCATTGATTGCATCTTAGAACCATTACAACATGGTGGCAAGAATAACACTGACACATTCAACCAATCGCAGTACATTAATTTTAATTTGACAAAATTGTAATTAAATGCTTTGAGCCCCTCACCCCACAAAAAGAGGGAAAAAAAAATCCTTCAAGCCTTTCCTTTCAGAAGGGTTGAGCTGTTTGGCTAAAAATCCAAAACCAATTAAATACAGGATTGGTTTAGAACCCAAGCCTCCAGCTTCATAATAGAAACTGGGGTACTAAATAGACTTTAATAATCAGATTTTTAACACAATATTGTGAAACACTGCATATTTATACTTCTTAACCAGATGTTTCTCTTGTGACTTCAAAAGTTGTGGATAGCCTGGAATTGTAAGGCAAGATGTTAATGTTTGAATCTCTGTTCACCATTATTATGACCATAGCTTTCAGAATGGCATCCTCATGGCTAAAGTAGAGACCATGATACCTAGCTCACTGATGTTACAAAAGAGCAAAGTAAGAAATATCAGGAAACGAGCTATTAAAAAAATACCAAAATATAATGGCATGGTACTATTATTATTATTCAGCTTACAAAAATCCTGGGTTTTCTGTTTTGAATGAATTTGATTTCCATTCCAGCAATGTAGCTCTTAGTTTCAAAATCTCAAGGATTTTTAACCAGAGGGATTTTTTGCTATGCAATAAGAAAATATAAGTAATTATCTAAAACAAGGCCATCTAATTATTTCAGGGGGTGCTGCTAAAAGCATAAACCATGAAAGTGGAACCTAAGTGCTTTATTATAGGACTCATAAAACAGAAATATAGTCTGTTATTGCATTTTTGCAAATCCTTTATTTTACAGTACAGAATTGGGAGTGTTTCCGAAATTGTTGTTTTTATACTCAATTTTCTCTTGTTACTTCTTTTCTATTGACATTAAAATTATTTTTAATACCATACTATTTTACTACTGGATGTTTTTCTATACAAACATATAATTTACACATTAAGAAACATCTTAGAATAGAGGTCTCTGCTAGAGTCATTAATTTTCTCATGTTACACACCAATTAGGCATGTATCCTATCTATAAAGCTGTACATATAACAAAATGCACATAACTCATTCCCATACCTAATGATACCCTCATAAACTATTTTCCCACCACTGAAGCACAACATACGTTTAACTTTGAAATGCATATCCAGAAGAATGCTTTTGGAAAAAAAGTACCACTGCAAATGAAGTCTCATCAATTGCTACTTTTTTTCTACTGTATACTTTATAAATTACCTCATCATAATTAACTCCAACCACTGGAATTAATTGCTACCAATGATTTGGAAATTGGTCTTCTCAATTTCTCTGAAAATCATTGAGATTGTCCTACAGAGCAGGGGACAAGATAGGAATCAAGCAAAATTTATTTTTGAAAAAAAAATGGAGTGTATTCAGTGCTTTGTTGTGTTTTAATTTTTAAGAGAAGGGAAAGTACTGTAGGAGGATGAATACAGAGTAATGCATTTTACTCCATTTTAGTTTCAGAATATTATGGACTGTCAGAGTGAAAGGGATCACAGTGAACAACAAACTCCACATTTGCACATACGAGAAAGCATGCATTGGCTGTATGGTCACGCATAGGCCTATGGGTACACAGAACCCAGAGATACCAGGATCTCTTACTTCTCTGAAGAAGAAATCAGACAGAACAATAAATACATAAAGAGATGTTTGACAACTCTGGCCTGTAAAGAAATGCAAATCAAAACAATAATGAGATTCTACCTCACCCCAGTCAGAGTGACCATTATGGAGAAAACTAAAATAATAGTTGCTGGCGGGGATGTGGCCAAAAAATATGAACTTGTTCAACAACTCTTAAAAGCAGCATGGAGATGGCTCAAAAAAGTAAATACTGTCTTCCCTATGACTCAACAATCCCACTCCTGGGCATCTATCCAAATGACAACAAACCAGGCCACATTAAAGCCATGAGCACAACCTGCTCATTATATCATTGTTTGCTAAGACATAGAATCAACCCAGATGCCCCTTAGTGGATTGAATGGATCAAGAAAATGTGATACATATATATATATATATATATAATGGAATTATATGTTTCCATCAGAAAGAAAGATATTGCCCCATTTGTTAGGAAATGGAAAGACCTGGCAAAAAGTATATTAATCAAAGTAAGCCAGACCAAAGAAACATGGGATTCATGGTTTCCCTCATTCGTAATAATTAAAATGTATGTATAAATCTACTAGTAAATCCAGTGGGTAGCAAAAGACAAATAATTTCATATGGACAGGATTAATTAAACAGCACTTTAAGCATTCACACAGTGAGACCAAAGGAAGATATTCTTGAGAGAGAATCACAAGGGCTCAATAGCTACATGCATATGATCATATAAAATGATGTTTATTGAAATGAAATTCCAAGAAATGGAAACTAGAGGTCTTTTATTGTACATTTGGTGGGTTTTTGCTGTTTATTGTTTATTCCCTTTTGTCACTACCTTTCACTGTTTTTGCTCTCTGTACCCTTTGTCTTGGAAAATCACTGAAATGGTGAGTCAAAGGGTGAATTAATTCAGCTGTGATACTCAGGACTCACTAAGTCAGAAATGAACTATACAATTGGGGGGCAGAGTGGGGACCTGGAAGGGAAAAAATACTGGGAGAAGATGAGGGAGAGGGTAATACTCTTCAAAAGAAAATGCACTTATTACCTTTCTTATGTAACTGTAACCCCTCTGTAGAAGAAGAAGAGGAAAGAAGAAGAAGAAGAAGAAGAAGAAGAAGAAGAAGAAGAAGAAGAAGAAGAAGAAGGAGGAGGAGGAGGAGGAGGAGGAGGAGGAGGAGGAGGAGGAGGAGGAGGAGGAGGAGGAGGAGGAGGAGGAGGAGGAGGAGGAGGAGGAGGGGGAGGAGAACAAGAAGAAAACAGAATCTCTACTTTCACCTTCCAATGTTCTCCACGGTGGGTTTATGTCAATGAGGTAGGCTAGTGATCATAAAAAGAGGGTTCTACTACTATTCAGTAAATACAAAGAAGGATAATAAGTCTTTGCTACATATTTTCTCACATCAGAACCACAAATAGACATGAAAGGATTACACATGTTATGGATTCATGTGCAATAAATACAGCTCAAGAAAATTCTAGTACGCTCACTTGAGGAAGATTTGACTGAGGTGAATCCTTCCCAAGTTTGACCCCCTGTTTTGGTCATCACAGTCTTTCCTCCCTCACTCTGCTAGAGAAGAAATATAGAGTTGCTGCTATCAGAAAAAAAAATTGTGTTTCAAGAATTATCTAGGATATGATTGGAAAATGCAAATAAATGAAAAGTTATATAAAAAAACAGGTGTTAGTGTTGCTTTTCTTGGATTCTTTTTTTTTTTGCCAGTCCTGGGCTTAAGCTCAGGGCCTGAGGACTGTCCTTGGATTTTTCTCAAGGCTAGAGCTCTACCACTTGAGCCTTAGCACCACTTCCGGCTTTTTCTAAGTATGTGGTATTGAGGAATTGAACCTGGGTCTTCATGCATGCTAGGCAAGCACTCTACCACTAGGCCAAACTCCTGGCCCTAGTGTTGCTTTTCTTTATCTTCTGTGGAGTTTTCTTTATTTAAATTTTTTGCTAGTTCTGGATCTTGAACTCAGAGCCTGGGTACTGTCCTTAGGCTTTCTCAAGGCTAGCACTCTACCGCTTAAGCCACAGCACCACTTCCAGCTTTTTCTCTATGTATGCGATATGGAGGATTTGAGCCCAGGTCTTTGTGTGAGCTAGGTAAGCGCTCTACAATTATGCCAAACTCCTCACCCATCTGTGGGGTTTTCTTAACATAACAGTGTGAATTTAAGACAGTGTCTGCTGAGACTTACAAGAAACAAATGCAAAGACAAAGCTAGAGGTGTGAGACATTAACTGGAAAGAAGACCTGTGGGAGATCAAGGGAAACAGGAATGTGTCAGGGAAGCCCTAGACCTGCCAGACACCAGAGACTTGTCGGGTAGAATAGAAGAAGGAGTGGAAGAAGATGCCTTAAACTAAGCATTTGCAGAAGCATTGGCCTGCCTAGCAAGGAGTTATAACACAAAGACTACCCAAGTAGGAGAAGTAGGAGTCTCCCGCTGTCACAGAATTCTAAGTCTGTCTCTCTGCTAAAGGGGATGTCTTTAGTGTTTGGCATCTGCTCAGGCAGAGCCTACAGTTATCACAATACAGGATTCTATCCACATTCTCCTTGTAGCACGAAAGCCTGCAGGGACTGTTGAGTGACAATCCATGGCACTTCCTTGCAGGCATTGATTCCTATCCACTGTGGCCCTGTGAGCTAACATTTATTACAATCAGCTCATCTTACTCTTCAGTTTGGGGACAGCCCTCTCAAATGCCTTTCCCCGACTACTGCATTCACAAAGACATCTTTTTTTTTTTTCCAGTCCTGGGCATGAGCTCAGGGCCTGAGCACTGTCCTTGGACTTTCTCAAGGCTGGAGCTCTACCATTTGAGCCTCAGCACTATTTCTGGCTTTTTTCTATGTATGTGATACTGAGGAATCAAATCCGGGTCTTCGTGCATGCTAGGCAAGCACTCTACCACTAGGCCAAACTCCCAGCACAACAAAGACATGTTTTATTGGAAACTTTCCACCTTCTCAAGTAAGAAACTTACCATAAGCACATTCAAAGCCTTCTCAAAGTCCTCAACTATTAACACTGAAGCATAGCCCCTATCCCCACCAGCATTCTAACTGCAAAATGAAGGTAACTGTGTTTTAGAAAAATAACTAAATCTTTAAAAATCCTTTCTTATTCCAGAAAATGAATTCTCTCCCCTGAGTATCCATAGGACATTCACTCAACCTTGATTCTTCTCATTGATTTTGTCTCCCCACAGAAAAGAAACTTCATTTTTTGTCCTGCTGATTTGTTTTAATCAAATTGCTCAGTGATATAAAACACAAAATAAAAGAAAATGAGTTTTGCTTGTTTATTCTGGGTGTGTTCTGGGGTAATTTTGATTCTTGATTTCTTTTTTCCTAGTCTGGGTCACTCTATATCACCTTCATTGTTGCTGGAATTCCAGGATCCTCACTGGGGAGTCACATTGCCGGTCTGTGGAGCAATCAACCCCCAAATATCTATCTTTTTGTTGTTGTTGCTGTTGTTGTTGTTGTTTTTGTTGTTGGGCTTGGGGCTTGAACTCAAGGCCTATGTGCTGTCCCTAGCTCTTTTTCTCAAGGATAGTGCTCTGCCACTTTAAGTCCAGCTCCACTTTGGGGTTTTGACTGGTTAATTAGAGATCTGACTCTCATGGGAACTTTTCTGCCCAAGCTGGTTTAGAACCACAATCATTGATCTCTGTTTCCTGAGTAGCTAGGATTATAGGTGTTAGCCATCAGAGCTGGCTATGTGTCATCTTAGTATTATTCTGTACGTAGCATTTAAAGGCACACCAACTCAGAACAAAATAGCTTCCTCTTGATCAAAAATGAAAAATCTATGTTATTTTTTAGAGTTGACCTACATTGTTTCCATCCAACAGTGAAGGATAATATACTTCCAAATTTAGACTTGAGTTCTAACTTCTTCCCTGCAATCCAAAATCATGAATTCAACTATCTGTTCCATATTTTCATTTGATGGATGATTCATCAAAAAGGCACCTTGAACTCAATATATCCAAATTTGACCCAATTTCCTCCCCTCTTTAAATCCTTCCCTACTTGGTAAACAGCCCAGTGTCTGGTTGCTGTTGGCACAAAACCTTGGACTCACACTTAGCTTGTCTTTGCCTATGTTTGTATCCAATATACATTTTTCTCTAGAGCAGTTTTATCCACCGCTTGGCACCCGGAACACTCTAATCCAAGTCAATGTCTACTCTTACCTGAATTCTGCCAATAACCTCAACTGGTCTCTCTGCTGATGTCTTTGTTTCTTTGGTCTATTTTCCGTTGTGCTACCTGCATGGTTGTGTTTAATTATAAACCATGTCATCTCATTCTCTTCATAAAAATACTCCAAAGACTTTTCTCTTTCTTCAGGATGATGTGAACTATACACTGTACCCCTGGCCACTGCTCTGGTCACATCTGAGACCACTGCCTCTAGTTCTCTGCTTTCTGAGAAAGTTATGAACACACAACCCAGGGTCTTTGCAGTTACAATTCTTCCCTCTTAAAAACAAAAATCGTCACTGTTCTCTGAAAAATGACAACTTCTGAAAGAGAGTCAAGGGAATGAAGGAGCTTTAAAGGACTGAAGGCAGAAGAAACCTTGCTATGCACACACACAGTAAGAAACACAAATTTTGGAGCTTCAATTAATTTTCTGAATGCCTCAATGTACAGGGTAGGCTGGAAGCTGGCCTACTTCCAAATGGAACCGACCACATCTCCCACTATTTACACCACAAAAAGGTAGTTACTGGTAACCATTATACACCAGGACTTTCATACTTGTTATCATAAATGACTAAGACAATCTATGAGACAAAGAAAATTACTATCAACATCACAGTACCTATAAAGAAAGTGAGGCTTTATGTCACACAGCTTGACAACATAGAATCAAGTTCCAATCTTCTCCAAACTGACTACAAAAATCATGCTCCCTACAGAATGGGAGAAGATCTTCACCAACCATACAACGGACAAAGGCCTCATATCTAAAATATGTCAACAGCTCAAAAAATTGAATCACTCCAAAACTAATCTCCAAAGTAACAACCATCCCATTAAAAGATGGGCCAAAGACTTAAAGAGAGTCTTCTCTGAAGAAGAAATAAGAACGACCTATAGACACATGAAGAAATGCTCAACATCTCTGGTCATAAAAGAAATGCAAATCATTTAGCGTCATACTGTATGGCCTTATATATCTAGGTTTTGCTCTATTGCAAATCTCTGCCAGAAGAGTCCAAGCTTTCTACTGATTTTGGCAAATGAGGGAAACCATTGAGCCTATGTTCCTTTGAGTCTGGCTTACTTCACTTAATATGATTTTTTGTAAGTCTTGGGGACCAAGACATGAGAAAGGGTATCAATGTATGTGAAGTAATGCACCTTCCATCGGGCAAATGTAATGTAACCCTTGTATTAATTACAATAAAAATTATATGAAAAAAAGAAATGCAAATCAAAACAACTCTAAGATTCCATCTCGCTCCAGTTAAAATAGCAGGATCAAGAAAACTAATAACAACAGATGCTGGAAGGGATGTGGCCATGAGGGATCACTACCACACTGTTGGTAGGAGTGCAAACTCGTTCAACCACTATGGAAAGCATTATGGCAGTTCCTCAAAAGACTAAACATAGAGCTCCCCTATGACCCAGCAATTCCACTACTAGGCATTTACCCAATTGTCCAGAAACAAGGTCATACTAAATCCACTAGCACAACGATGTTCATTGCAGCACTATTTACCATAGCAAAGATATGGAACCAACCCAGATGTCCCTCAGTTGATGAGTGGATCAAAAAAATGTGGTATTTATATACAATGGAGTTCTATGCTGCTGTCAGAAAGAACATTGTCCCATTTGTAAGGAAAAGGAAAAACTTAGAAAAAATCATATTAAGTGAAGTAAGCCAGACTCAAAGGAACTTAGGCTCAATGGTTTCCCTCATTTGTCATAATCAGTAGAAACCTTGGACTCTCGTAGCAGAGATTTACAATAGAACAAAACCTAGATACATACAGCCATATAGGATGATGGTAAAAGAAAGGACCTCCAGGATATAGAAACAAAAGCCATATAATGAGTGATTGTTGTCCTTAATGTATCTCTCATCTCTTTTGCTGTTGCTTGGTTATCTCATATTGTTACAGTATTTCACCTTGTTATCTGATATATTGTATATATGTGTATTTGAACTTGGATAGGGAAGGGGGGAAAACAAGATGAGGGGTGAGGGAGGATGGGGAGGGAAATGGGGACCAAGGCATGAGAAAGGGTATCAGTGTATGTGAATTAATGCACCTCCTGTCTGGCAAATATAATGTAACACTTCTTTTAATTACAATAAAAATATATGAGAAAATCATGCTCATTCTTTGTGTTTTATGCAGACTTGCAATTAAATGAAATAAATGCTTAAATACTCTGGAACATTCATCAATCTCTTAACAATTCCCCCAACTCCCGACCCCTTGGCATATTATATACTCTATAGGAAGAACCTCTCAAGTTTCTAATTCCTTTGGATTTGTACCTGCAGAACTGTCTCATATCATCTCCTGATTTTCTCTACCCAACCTCTTCTTCATCTCAAATAAGATTCAGAAATGTTCTGCTTGGAGCTCATACAGTTTGTACACATCTACCTTGATTTGGGTATTCCTGTAATCTTCACTTCCTTAGCAATACACATGTCTTATTACACTGATTGATTCTAAGTTTCTTGAAATCAAATTCATAGTTCCATCATGTTTGCAATTTCACAACACAAAGAAAAATGCCTTTACATGTTAGATATGCAAGTATATAACTGTGGTAGAATGAAATTGAATGAAAATTCTCAAAGGCTTATTTTGCAAGTCATGATAAAATAACAGCTAAACATTTACTGAGCGCTTTTGAAATATCAGTTCTTTCTAGTCATTTATTTATTATGTTTTTCAATAATTGTATATGAGTAGTGTGATATCTACATTGAACATAGAATACAACTGAGCAACCAAGAGATCAATTAACTTTATTGCTGGCATCAGAGGAAATAGTAGACCCAGGATTTGAATGACAAAAAATCTGAAGTGAGAGCTTATGATTGACCCACAACAGTATTCCAAATTGAATATTGCAATTATTAAACTCTTGCAATCTCAGTACTCAGTCTGATATTGTCTATTGTATTTCCATCCTACTTGCAGCTGTTCCATGCCATGGCATGTTGCCTAAGCACTACTCCAGAGTGGATCTCCAGGACCAGAGAGATGCATTTACTAGCAGGTGGATATCCTACCCATTTGGAATGGTTGAACACGCTAAGTAAGTTCTAGAGTTTTTTAAATGTCTTCCTAAGATCTTCATTATGACACAATAATAGTCCTACCAACTACAAATTAATCCAGCCAGCTTTACTCTCCTAAAAACAAATAATCCTCTCTTCAGTACCAAGGAAATGTGGAAACAGAAAAAATTACTTGCCATCTTGTATTACCATCGCTTTCACCTGCAGAAATCACCAAACCTGAAAAGATGATGAACATAGCTATTATGCCATGCACATGAGACCAACATCAAGGTACGAGCTGGCCCCTCTGCCTTCAAATCACCCACCAGCAAGAGATCCACTGCTGCCTGGGATGGGTGGGGCCCCAGACCAATCTCTTACAATCCTCAAATCACAGAGAATGTTAAATCTTAAAGGTTTTCCAAGATCATTGCTAAGACGTTTGTTAAAACTTCTCTTAAAAAAGAAACTTTCTTCTTCTATTATAATAGACAATATCTACTTAGAAGATGTCTAACTTCTTAGCTTGCAACTGGAAATTATTTCGTATCAGAGATGAACTTCAGTCTTGATTCTGGAATGCTTTGTTCCAGAACAAAATGACACCATTGTCATTCCTTATGACCCTGTTGCCATAAGGAGTGAAGGGACACATCTCAGAATCTGCAAATCACAATCAAAGTTGAGATTTGTCATTGAAGGCAGGAGCAAAATACGTTCCCCCTCCAGAATCGGGAACAAGAGGTAACTTACAAGAGGTAACAGACCTAAATAACATGTAGTGGAGAAAATGGGAGGAGGCAAGTCAACGATTTATTTGTTGTTTCAGAAGGAGAAAAGGGGAGGAGTGGTATTGTTTAATTTGAGTCAAGTAGCAGAAAGTCTGAATATCAGCGCAGCTCATTTGGTTTTATTACAGAATACACTTGGAAATTATTAGTACTGTCTCTTTGCCCATGTCTGCTACTGCCCTGCTTTTGGTCATTAGATTATTGGATGTGACACTTGCCACACTAAAAGGTTGTTCCTTCTGTTCCATCTATCAAGACTGGTGGGAGAAACAGAGGAAGAAAAATCGCACAGCTGGTCGTACAGTGAACCCAAAAATATACAGAAATGTACCAGAGGGAATAGTCATCAACATGAAGTGAACAAGCACCCAGACTCTTGATTACATGCTGCTCACAGAACACCAGGCGTTTCTGCCAACTCCTTCCCGCTCATACACTGAGCTGCAGACAGCATGTTGTACCTTGCATCATCAGTTTTGATGAATAATGCACTGATAAGCATTGCAGCCAGTATTGCGGGGAAGTTACGGAGCCAGATGTCATCTGGACCTCCAATATTTTGAACCCTGGGTCTCCAACAGATACTGATAAAATTAAAACACACACACACACACACACACACACACACACACACACACACGCACGACCCAAGCCACTGCAGAGTGGGCAAGGCCACAGTGAGATGCTGGGTTCGTTCATGGCGCTCTGGAAGATGAATGGGAATCAGCTTTGTCACCAGCAGGAGTCAAGAACGGTGCTTACAGAGGATTGATGACTGGGTTACGCAGTGGTGATGTTGACTAGGTGACCTTTCATCTGAGGCTCGTCAGAGAAGCTCACAAACACATCCAAAGGACTGATGAGGAAAAACCATCTTTCTAGACGGCCGAAAGCCACATGGTTCCTAGTGGGGATGGTGACAGACCGACGGAATGCCGCCCTCCACGGTGGAATTCAGAGTGTTGTGGCAGATCTCAGCATCACCTTCCTGGGAGGGCGCTCAGGATCAGACCTCACCTCCCAGCCCTGCGCACCACACGCTTGAAGCATTTCAGCAGGAGCGCTGCACAGATCATGTTTAATTCCATCATTACGGGAAGTGTTCAAAAGCATCAATTAGACACGACGTTTCCTTCACTCGCTAACTGCAGACCTACCCCACGTTGTTTTATGAGTAAAACCTGGAGTCGGAGCAACAATTGTCTTTGCTCTATTTAATTCTTCATCTAGACAACAGATTTTTCTGACCCTAAATTCAACAATGGTCTCTGGCTCCGTCCTCAATTGCAACTGCCTCACTTTCTCCACTCCCTACCACCCCTGACCTCCTCCCGCACCCTAGATCTCCCCCAAACTTCCTGGTGCTCTTTACCTGGCCCATTCAGCCTTAGAATTCAAGCTGCCCAGGGCCCAGCGCTGAGCTCTGGCACCTCAGAGATTAGCTGAAGCCACTATTTTGAACCTATCTCACCATAATATGATAATATCATAATATTCAACTGTGGAACCTGAATGTAGCCATTATTAATGCATGCTAAATCACTTAATCATTTAGGCAGACTAAGAATCAGAGAGAAAGCTGTGGACCGTTGCTCATGTCTGCAATCCCAGCTACTCAGAAGACCGAGGTCTAAGGATCTTGGTTCAAAGCTAGCCCCAGCAGAAAAATCCATGAGACTCTTATCTCTAATTAGTCACTAAAATGTTAGAAATGGAGCTGTGACTTAAGTGACAGAGATCTACCGTTCAGAAGGAAAAAAAAACACAAAATAAAATACACAACTCAGAGACAGTGCCTAAGTCCTGTGCATCTTGAAAGTTCAAGTCCTGGGACACCTTCCTCTCCCCTACACCCAAATCAGAGGGAATCCAGTATTCATTTCTTGGAAAGTACCCCCAAAATGCCTTCTTTGGAAGCATTCATAAACACCCTAATTAAAACAGCAACTCAATCAACAACACAGATCATGTCAAGATAATTTTTAAATTTCTCAAATAACCCATGAAATATAAAATAATCATGGCATGTGTAAAAGAGATAACAGACAAATAAATGCACAAATAGATAATATAATTTTACAATAGATTTTCTTGCAGTATGACCATGCTCAGCAGACATGGAAGCTTACCCTCCCCCCCCCATACTTTTTGTCTCTCTGGACTGACCCCTGCCTCTCGACACAATGAGTGTAGTTCCTGGGTGCAGGCCCTCTCTCTCTCTTCCCTCAGTGCAAACATTGCTTGCTTGTTTGATTTACCTGTATTTAGAAAACTTCAAGCACAGACAAGTCAAAAAGTAGTATACTGAGCCTATATTTATTTAAATCCTTTAATTTATAAATAACAATTTATTGATAACATGTAACAAATGTTGATGTGAATTTGGGCATATTTGCTTCATCTCAAGGGGGAGATTAAAATTTTAAATAAATTATAGAACATATAGTATTTCAAGATCACCCAATATCCTGTCTATCTTCAAATTTTCCATAATCTTCCTAAAATGTGTTTTATAGCAGGCTCATTCAAACCTACACACAATTAAATAGCATGTATTATATTTTATTTCCCCTACACTATTTATAGCTACTGTTTATTACTGCATTTATAAAATGGATTGAGAAAAAAATTAGACTCTGACAGCCAGGAATTGTCTTATACTTACAGCCAGACTCCAGTATTGTTTGAAGCTAAGCTGGTTCTCAGAGCTGAGACATACATGTTTGTGTAGGACATAAATAATTTCACAGAGCATCATTGTTAGACAAGGTCATTTTGACAAAACAGGGCCACATTACAACTGTGTCTAAAAACAGAGGGAAAAACATTGAAGTCATTGCACTATCACAAAACAGCACGTATATGCCTTTTTGAGCTAACAGGAATAATAGCTGCTTCTTTAGCATCGGGGCCTATCCCAATTCTAATCTTCCCACTCTGTGGATAAGATTAAACTGACATGCTAAATCCCTTCATTACTCTTACTCTACCACACAGCCTAATCTAAATTAAACCCCACCTTTTTTAGATTGATTCCTCCTCAGATCACCCATCCAAAATCAAAATTCCTTCCTACTTGCTCTTTCCAAGCTGCCCACAATTTCCAGTTATGAAAATTCTCCTTACTGCAGTGTGAACACAAACTTCAAATTTCAACTAGATTAGAATTAAGACTGGTCACCAGGGTTTCAGTCTCCTCTTGGTTTTTACTCTAGGTGGGATGTGATCTCATCAGAGTGGCTCAGATGGAAGTGGCACCTATCTTACTGAAGCGGCCACCATAGGAAACCATCCTCGAAATTCCTTAGGTCCCGTCACTTAGTGTGTTGCCTGCACAACCAAAATCCCCCCTTGTCTTTGTTCTGGAGACTTATCCAAAGTGGAGGATGTTCAGTTATGATCAAAGCTTAGATCGAGTCACTCACTACTAAAGCAGACTGTTTCTATTTTCTTTCCTACATATGGAAAGGGTTAACTGGGAAGGAAAACTTCACTGTCAATAGGCTACACAAACATCTGCTTCCATTATGCAGAAACTACATAGGAAGTCAAATCATGAAAGAGAATACGATCCAAACAACAAGATTAATATAATTCAGATGTTTAATAGCATCATTATAGTGTTATAGCCAAACATTCCTTTTAAAAAAAAGCTACTTATTGAAGAGTCTGCTGCCCATGCAGTGGAATCAGGGTGCTATACCAAAGCCATCTTTGTAACCATTCTCTTTCTGTTCCCATGAATACAAAGCCATTTTATTTGTCTCATTTCTTTTTCATACAATACAAAAATTCAGAAGCAAATGAATAATCAGGGAGTTTTTTTTAATAGGTCAACTCCGTCCAGTTGTTTTTGTCTTGTTAGACTGTTAAGCTAAATCATGGGTTACATCAAGCTTCTAACTGATGGAATTGTCCTGGGAGCTCTTCTTCTCTCCACTCCCACACCTAAAAAGGATCGTGTTTCTTTTACCTTTCCCTGTATATCAATATCATCTCTCCTATCTCATCTATTAAATGGTAGTTTCCAGAATTGTTCATCTCTACAAGCAAACTCAAAAGGCTTCAAATGAAGTATAAAGGATGTTTCCTTGGGTATGCATTTTATTCTGAAATAAGTAATGAAGTATTTCTTAAGGATCTTTCACATTTGTTATTATGATTAAAAGATGGCAAGAATTATAAGGGAAAACCAGTTTCAGTGACTGCTCTTACAGGTTATTTCCTGGGTTTCTCTTTTTCTATTTTATGGCCACCTCGAGTCTTACAGCTTCTTTGTAGTCTTAAGCAAATTTTTCAGGGTATCCTCTCAATGTCTGGGATCTCTTGATTTCCATAATAGGCTAACTATTCTCCCAACCAGCTGTTTCAATCAGTGCACAAGTCTAGGACCTGCCTAAGCTAGCTCCAAGCTTCCCTGACACAGACCACTCAGATGCATCTCGCACAATCATTTCCTCTGCTATTTTTCTCTGGATTTTTATTTTACAAGGGAGGGAGCTGAATGTTGGGTTATGTCCTTGATAGGCAAATGAACTATCATTGAAACCAGGTTCCTAGTCCTTTTACTTTCAGTTTGATTTTCAAATATAGTTTCATGCTTTTGCCTGGGCCAGTCTCTGATCAGATTCTCCTGCCTCTGCCCCTAAGGTAGCTGGGATCACAGTTATGTAACACCCTACTCAGCCTGTATTTTGAAATCGGATCTTACTGCTTGTCAAATTGGCCTCCAACTGCAATCTTCTTTATTTGCCTCCTGAGATTGCAGGTAGGAAACACCATGCTCAACATCCTCTGAACTGCTTTTAGAATATTTTAGAATCTTCATAATAGTTTACATGTATCACTTTATATTCAAACCTAAGTAAGCTCTCATTAAATTTACATGGCATATGTAAATGCTAGTTTATGGAGAGTTGGGGAAGAATCATTGCAAAAGTGGTATGGATGCCTGATAGCTCACGCCTGTAAGCCTAGCTACTCAAGAGCCTAAAATATGATGATCAAGGTTTGAAGCCAGCCCAGACAGTAAAAAGTCCATGGAACACTTATTTCCAATTAACTACCAAAAAAACAGAAGTGGAGCTACAGCTCAAATGGTAGAACACTATCCTTGAGCAACGAAATCTCAGGGACAGTGCCTAGGGCCCCAAGTTCAAGCCTCAAGACTGGTGCATATACAAACAGAAAGTGAAACAAAGTATGATATTCCAGTAAAAACAAACTGACAAAGGAGGAGGTAGCCATTGTCACTCAAACAATATCAATGAAAATATACCTCAGTGGCAGAAAGCTTGTTTAGTATGGCCAATACCCTGCTCCATCCACAGCACTGAAATATATATGCACATACATACATAACATATACATGCATGCATACATACTTACATGCATACATATATTGATAACTGTATTGTACTAAAAATGTAATTAGAAGCTGAACACCAGTGGTTCATGTTGAGATTCTTATCTCCAATTAACCACCCAAAATCTGGAAGTGACTCAAAAAGGTATAGTGCAGAAGATCTCAGGGACAGTACCCAGGCCCAGAGGTCAACTGCACAACAGACAAAAAATTAAAATTAAAAAATATTTATCATTTTTATTATCAAAGTAATGAAATTTGACTATCTGATTTGAAAATAAATAAATAAAATAATTGCCCACTGGTGGACCCATTGTCCTCTGAAAACCAGCCAACAGGGAAGTAACAACATGGCAGCAATAAGGAAAGCACCGCGGAAAGATCTGAGACGCGCACTAGAGCACAGGTCAAATAGTATCCCTCCTGGGCCAAGAAGTTTCCCTTACAGTTGACCACATATGCTTCATTCTATGGCCACTGATGCTGTGGCGTGATATCGTTTGCTCTTCTATGGTACCAGTGTAAAATCTCTGTAAGTATGGACTATCTACAAGCATCTGCTTTTTTTAAAGTCCTTACGCAATTATAGAGTATTTCTAAAACAATATAGTGTTTTTCATTTTCTATCCCTCTCTTCCTCTGCCCTGTTTTCTCACAGCATTTCTAACTCCATCTACAGTGCATAATGGGAGCACTATTTCATCCATAAGGGACAGTCCTTCTCTGCCACAGGGACCATGGCAGCAATAATTTCAGCAGGACTTGTTTAAAACAACAGTATGTCACTGTAAGACAGGACTTTTCCAAAGACTCTTTAAGGTACAAAAGGCTCCTCCCATCATTTCTCTCTCTCTCTCTCTCTCTCTGTCTCTCTCTCTCTCTCTCTCTCTCTCTCTCTCTCTCTCTCTCTCTCTCTCTCTCTCTCTCTCTCTCTCTCTCTCTCTCTCTCTCTCTCTCTCTCTCTGTCCCTCTCCTTTTTCTCTTCCTCTCTCTCCATATATATATATATATATTCTCTCTCTGTTATCACCTTTATTGAAACGCTAAAGAGTCTCAAGAAACAAAAGACCTCATTTAAGATGAGAATTTCTTAAATTGTAGAACACTTTGATAAACAATGCAAAACTATGGACAACTAAAATCAACCCTTTGGATACTGCTGCTGTTTAAATGTTTAGAGGATGCATTTAATTTGAGTATAATATAGAAATTGAGGACCAAATTAATATGAAATTAATAACTTTGAGAAGTCAAGTCAAATGTAATGTAGAAATTAGCAGCTTTGTTTGACCAAATTAATATGAAATTAATAACTTTGAGAAGTCAAGTCAAATGTAATGTAGAAATTAGCAGCTTTGTTTGATTGTGAAACAATAATCTCTCTTCTCTAATGAGCTCCCTTACTGAATCTGAGGCATGTATATGGACATATCTCAAAATAATGGGACTATTGTATACAGGAAAGATTGAAAATACCATAATAACTGTCAATTAACAGGGAATGGACTTAACTGAAAGTTCAGTTTATGGAAGTGACATGGATGGCTTCTGATGAAAGACTGAACTTATGGGCTGACTGCAGTGTTATCTCTAACTAGTCAGTTAAATGCTTGATAGAAAGGTATCATGTTGTACATCTACAAAATAAGAAGTTGAGTTTTTCGTACCATTCAAGTGTGTTGCTTCCACATCAGTGTCTTCTGCTCTGCCAACAGCTCTCTCAGAAAGAAAAATGTGGCAAAGACAAGATAGGTTGCCCCAGACTGTGGGTCAAGAGGGAGGGAAAAAGGAAAAAGAAAGCCCAATTCAGGTATACACTAATATTCAAATAAGCTTGATTGAAGGAAACTTAGAAAGAATCAAAGAGTTCATGATCATTTAAGATGAGGTAATGAAAAAATGCACCAAAATGCTCATACTTTATTTTTTAATATGTGTGTATATTATTCTGTTTCAATTTTCTGTCTTTCCATCTTTATTTTATTTTTTAATTGAAATTTTATTGCAAAGGTGATATACAGCAATATTACAGTTACATAAGCAAAGTAAGGTTTATTTGTTTATTTATTGCCAGTCCTGGGCTTGAGCTCAGGGCCTGAACATTGTCCTTGGACTTTCGTAAGGATAGAGCTCTATCACTTGAGCCTCAGCACCACTTCTGGCTTTTTTCTATGTATGTGGTACTGAGGAATCGAACCTGGGTCTTCATGCATGCTAGGCAAGCACTCTACCACTAGGCCAAACTCCCAGCCCTGAAGTACATTTATTTTTGAACAGATATTCTGAAGTTTAACCAATATGCAGCCAACTTTTGTTTTGATAGTATTGGAATTTGAACCCAGGGTCTCTTACTGTCAAGATTAGCACTTTTCCAGTCGAGCCATGCTCTCACTGACACTCAGATTTTTTTTTAACTTTTATATTTCTGATGAGTATGCCATGTTATATCATAGTAGTTTTAATTTTTCATTTCCTTAGCACTTTCTCTTATACTTCTAAATGTATTCGGTTGCATTTTCTTATCATTAATTTGTAGACACTTTATATATTCTGGGATATGTATATATATGTATATATGTGAGTGTGTATGTATATATATGACACAAATGTGTGCATGTTACAGACATCTTTATTGCTTAACATTTGGATGTCAGTGATAATTTTTGATAAACGATTGTATTCTCTATCCTTTTCTTTATGCTTACCACTTTTTGTGTCATGTTTAAGAAATCTTTCCCAACCCCAAGGACATAAATATAATCATTTTTATTATTACCTCCTGAGATATTGAATATTCTACCTTTGATATTCAAGCAAGTAATAATTCTGAAACTGACTTTCGTGTGTGGCAGTTTTTCTCATTCTTGGTACTGTTGGCAAGCTGATCCTTTGGGTGGAATGCAGTCTTTCTGTGTGATGAGAATGGCAGTATCCCCGACCCATCTCCACTTAGATGCGCACAGCCCATCCTCAACTGTGATCATCAATAATATTTCCAGGTATTGTTCCCATTAGGAGCTATTGATTCATTGCATTATGTGGGGATAAACTTGATATTCAGTTGATTCCCCACTATTTTAGGAATGACATTTTTTTCTCCACACACTAGCCTGTCAACATCACAAATCAAAACACTATATATGATCCAGAGACTATGCAATGTCTTTTATGGACTTTGTCCTATCCTGTTGGCTTTTAGGACTGATTATAGTCATAACACAAAACTGTCTTATTATGCTCTGGTATTTAAGTCTTCATAACTAGTAGTATATAATATTCCAATTTTCTTACATTTTTGTTTTTTAAACTACTTCAGTATCTTTACATTTTTTTCTCATTTCAAATCTGTTTATCAGTTTCCATCTTAAACCATGAAATGTTGACCAAGATTTCAAAAAATATATGAATCAACCTGCAGAAAAATACAGCAATTTACTAATATTGTTTGCCAATTATTAATCACAATATACCTATTTGATTATTTTTATGTCTTCTAATAATGTCTTCCAATATAAATTTTATACACATCTTCCATGGGATTTATTTCAAGGTTTGGACTCTCTTAATGCTGTTGCAACCTCTTTTATAATTGTTTTTGCTCAGTTACATTTTTTTTTGCCAGTCCTGGGGCTTGAACTCAGGGCCTTAGCACTGTCCTTGGGCTTATTCCTCAAAGCTAGCACTCTACCACGTGAGCCATAGCACCACTTCTGGCTTTTCTCTGTATGTGGTACTGAGGAATTGAACCCCAGTCTTAATGCCTGCTAGGCAAGCAATCTACCACTAGGCCAAACTCCTGGCCCTACATTTTTGACATTTAGAAATAAATCTCATTTTTATACTAACATGTACTTGTCACCTCGTCAAATTTATTTATTTATTTTACACTTCAATTTTTTTAATAGTTTTACATTTTCTACACATTGACATTATCCTGTAAGGAATAGTTTCATTTCTTTCCCTCAGTATTTAGGTGACATGTTTTGCAGTTTTGCAATGGTTATATCCCAGTAAAAAGCTGGAGAGATGTGATGCTGATGTGTACCAATTTTCTATTTCTGATTTCAGCCAGAAAATATCTAATACCTAACTATAATATTTAGTGTACGTTTTATAATTAAAAGTTGATCCAAATAAGGAGATAGTTTACTACTGGTTGGATATGTCCTACGTAGAGTTGAATTATAAGATTGAATTTCTGCTTCCATTAAGATGAGTATTTTGTTAAGGTATAAAAATAATAAAAGTCAATATTGCATGGCAACCATACACTATTTTTCTAATAATGTTTCCTTATTCTAAATGTCATGAAATATACATTGCTAATAATTTGTTTAGGCTTTTTGCATCTGTGATCTTAGAAAGATGGGTTTGTAATTATCTTTTCTTACAAAGATTTTTGTCAAGTTTTTGATCCTAAGATTATTGCAATATCTCATAGAAATAATTAGAAATTCTAGTTATTACTAATTTGCTTTCATTTCTGTCAGTAAAGGCTCTACTCTTTGCAGAAAAATAAAATGGTGGTAGAATAAAATGGTATAGGAAAACACAGACTGGTCTTGAAAAGAACCTTTTGAGAAATTTCCTCTCATTAAGATATAATCATCATTGCCACAGAAAAAAACTAACTGTGAAAAAAAGTTTAACTTAAAAAAACTTTTAAATAAAGTTGGTTTTATTTGATCTATAAATATTCAAAGTTGGCAGATCCATCTATCTTATCCTTGCATGTCTGTGGAAATAGATTTCAGAATTAATAAGCAGTTGGACACTTTACCCATTTCTTCTTGTGTTGTTTACTAAGCTATATTTCTCAGAAGATTTTTTTTTATTGTCGGAGTAATGTATAGAGGGATTACAGTTACATCCGCCAGGTAGTAGGTGCATTACTTCTCATACATTGATACCCCTCATACAGTGTCCTCATTTCGCTCCCCACCCCCTCCCAATCATCTTGTTTTCTCCCCTTCCTTTCCTATTTCAAATAAACATTTTTACAATATACCAGGTAACAATATGATACAATAACAATATGAGATTAACCAAAGGGCAAAAAAAGAGAAGAGAAATAACATAGTACATTAAGAACAATCACACAAGATAAAGCTCTTATTTGCCATATCCCAGAGATCCTTTCATTTAGTCTCATCCTATATCTCAGAAGGATTTTTATAATCTGCCTAAACATTCAAATATACTTGTTTAAATCTTGTCTATAAATGATTTTTGAATTTTTTTTTGAGCATCTGAGGGATCTATGTGCTATCAGCATTTTTACACTGACAGCTTTTTTGTTTATTTTCTTTTCAGTTGTGACATTTGAACTCTGGGCCTGGGCTCAGGGCTAGTGCTCTACCACTGAACCACAGTGCCACTTCTGGTTTTCCATTGACTAATTAGAAATAAGAGTCTCACCAACTTTTTTGCTGTGGCTGGCTTTGAACCACAATGCTCAGATCTCAGCACCCTGAGTAGCAGGGATTACAGGTGTGAGCCACCAGCGCCCAGCTCACATTTTTACTTATTCTCTCAGTCTCTATCTCTTCAGTGTGATAAATGGGAAAAATGAAAGTGTGGGATTTCCTTACGCTATTGCAGAGTATTTTTGAGTCTAAATAAGATGAGGTAGGTGATTTTAAAAAATGGTTCAAGTGAGAATACTTCTTCCTCTCAAACCACCTAGAGCACAATGGGGAAAGCATGCAAGTAGGCATAATTCCTCTTATTTTACAGGCTTTGTTTCTTAAAATGATATAGGCAAAGCTGTGTCCCTTTAGACCTCATATATAAAATGAGAAGTGATCAGACAACACAACTATCACATCATGGAAGAGGTTTATAAAGATACCAAGCAAAAGGTTTATGATCTCAAGAATGGTTTTTGAGCTGCCTTTTTTGATACCTTAACCTCTGATTAGTTTATTGCTTTAATAACAATACGACTATTATCCTACTCATGCCTGCTTTTTGCAGGGGAGAGCTCAACTGAAAATGCTAGACTTTTGTGGCTTCTCCAAACATGTAACTGACAGTTTCTGCATTATCTTTACAGAATGTGGAACAATTGTGTTACTAACATTATATTTGATAATGACTTTTCTCCCATTCTCCGACTAAAGCCCATTGAAGTAGATTTATCTTTCTACTTGATGCTCTTTATACTCATAAACTGTTGCCAAAATAATTATGTTAAAAGCAAAACTATTGAAGGTATATATACATGTATTATAGTCATTCTATATAAATAAGAATTATGGATAGTTTGACACCAAAATGAGAACGATACATAATAAAAGTAAAAGCAAACTAAAATCACATCAAAATGTGTGTGTGTGTGTGTGTGTGTGTGTGTGTGTGTTTGTGTGTGTGCTGGTATATACATTATTCTTTCAAGATGATGGGCAGTCAATTGTTTGTCATTAATTACAACCAATTTATGCTTCATTTGTAATTATCCGTGCTTATTTACATAAAAACAATTCAAATAAAATCCACAAGCATTGTTTGTATTCCTCCAATGCAAGCCACTGTATTCTGTATTCTGAGAACCATGAAAATAATGTGTCAACCCTCCTGCAAAAGGGAACACTATGAAACATTAAGACAGTAACACATTAAAATATTGATTAAACAAGTTTAGAAACAATGATTAAAGACATACAACCAAGAAATACCTAATCTATCGATGCGGTGTGATTAATTGAAGAGGCAATTATCACCTTAAGAATTTGGTGCAAGGGGAGCATTTCATTAAGAAACAGTGAAACACAGGAAGAACTTTTGTGTGCCACAGGAAAAGCCCAAGTCCAGAAAGGTTTCAGAGCAGCTGAAAACCAGCCCCAGCATTATACATGATCACTCACCCCAATGCACAACTGATCCAAACCAAAGGGGAGGAGTCTTGATATAGTTAACATAAATACACTGTCAGGATACTTTGATTCCACTGAATTTTATAGAACGTTTAAGACTTAAATCCAGAAAAGCAATGGCAGAAACCAAACAGTGTCAGGCTCACGGTGTTTATTGTTACTGAGGTTATTCTTGGTATGTTTGTATTTCTCAGGCAGCTCAGAAAATGGCTATAAATGCTCCCAAACAGTATTTCTCTTTCTCAGAAGTTTCCTTTGATTCCATTGCTATCTAATTTCCAACAAGGTCAACCTTTTTTCTCAATTGTCATCTCATCCAGCTATCAAGACAGCTGAGCCTCTCTCCTCTTCTCAGAGGTTTGTGAAGCAGGACCCACCTATACAAGGTGACTCGTGCCTATCAGAAGCTCTGGCATCTCTGTGGCTGATCCCCCACATCCACCTCAGTGTTCACAGTGCTCAGTTCTGAGGGCTCTGAATAGGTACCAGAGATACCAAACCATTATGACGCCACCTCTGCCAACTCTGTCCACAGTACTATCTCCAGTTCTAGCACCTCTTCCTTCACTCCCACTGGTAATCACTGGTGTCCGTGCTGCTCTGTGTTATCTCTCACAGATGGAGAAATTGCTCAGTCTCTTGTACTTGGCCTCTTTCTATGGCCCTCATCCATAAGACTTTTAACTCCTAGGAACTAGCTTGCTGGATGCGTCATGTCACACATAGAATCTCCTCTCTCTTTCTTGAAATTTACCTTTTTCCCTTGAACCTACAATAAGATGTATTTCTTAAAATCTTACTTTTTTCTTGAAGGCAATTTCCTGCCACCTGGCAACTCTACCTCTGGATCCATATGAATGTTAATTAAGGTAATAGAGACTCAAGCTAGAACTCTCTCCTGGTTTGCTTTGTTTTTACAGCCAAGACACAGAAAACTGTTGCTAAAAATAATGCCATGCGTATTAGAAAAATATTAAGGTGAGGAAGTATGTTTTCCTAGGACCAAAAACTAGGCAATGAACAGAAGAAAAGTAGTGGCGGCCTCGGAAACATAAAAGTAAGTCAATGTGATGCCATTTAAATTCCCTGGCAATGTCTGATGGGCCACAGGAATGGAATCAGATGGCCACTTGTGTCTGAGTGCGTTGCAAAAGCATTTCCTCATACAGCTTGTGAAACAATCAACAGGACCAGGGGCTATTCTGGACTTGGTCCAAGGAAATGAAAGTAGGTAAAATGAATACAGTAACATGGAAGCTAATAAACCCCTAGGGGAAAGTTATCATAATATCACCAGATTGGAACACACTTCTGAGAATATTTGTGAATGGTAATAGAAGTATAAAAAATATTGGAAATGTGGAATGAGTTTTTTTAAAGTTGATTGGAATCAACTTTTGTTCACTATAATGGAAAGGTACACAGTGCTAACAGAGAACATACAACACTCATGATCCTGAAATTCAATTCTAACAAGAGACGATGCCGTCTCATAAAAATGCAGTAATAGAAATCAAAAACAATTTCCTTATTTAAAAACACTATCAACTTTGGTATGGAATTTGATTCTGTACATTAAAAATGAGAAAATGCATGGAAAGCTTCAAAAATGTATTTAAAATACATTTTTAAAAGAAACAATATGGAATTACAGAAAGCACGAGACTTGACAGAGCTCTAAACAGACTACTTTTCTCAGTGCCTTTTCTTTGAAAAGGTACAGTCATGCTTACTTTAATAGAGGAATTGTCATAGTACGTTCAATCAGTCACGTGAAATCTGAATGGTGTATAGAACAAAGTAGGTGTTCAATAAACACCACCTCCTATCTCCTTCCATACCTTCTCACTTCGATGGTCAGTGGTATATCAAACACTGTCTCTCCTTTCTCATTTTCTATCTTAGAGCAAGGTAGAACCATCCTCACTGCCAGATAGATTCTTCATATCCAGTAGAACCATGGAGAAGAAGGAAGAGTAAAGAATGCCCTTTAGGGCCAGGAGTTTGGCCTCGTGGTAGAGTGCTTGCCTAGCATGCACGAGGACCTGAGTTCGATTCCTTGGTTCCACATCTACATAGAAAAAGCCAGAAATGGTGCTGTGGCTCAAGTGGTAGAGCTCTCACCTTGAGAAAGCCCCTGGACAGTGCTCAGACCCTGAGTTCAGGACCCAGGATTGGCAAAAAATAATAAATAAATAAAGGAATGCCTTTTAGAGATTTTCAGACAATGCAACAGGCAAAATGAACTATAGTGTAGAAAGTTGTTTAGGTTGAAGGGTTTTTTTTGGCAATCCACAAACATTGTTCCACCCAGCTTGAGGTAGCCATAACACACAAAAGAAGTATAGTAGACCCACAGTGGACTGGCAGCCTCTTCTGTGTGTAAGAGAGAAAACGCATGTGTTGTAGAGATAAGACTAAATGATTCCCAAGTCTCTTTCAAAGTCTCTCTCCTGATTCTAGCCACACTGACATGCTCTTACAAATCAGATCTCATGGGAGAGAATGTATAAACTCATGACATCCTTCTCAGGTTGCACCTGGTAAAGGAGAGGCACCATACCTATAGACACACAGTGGTGACACACACAAGTGATTCTCTAGTGTTGCCTATGCATACATAATGAAAACAAATGAACCCTATATACTCACTGTTTGATCAAGCTTATCTTGTATGGTATACTCATAATGTCATTTTATTTGGGCCTTTCCTTTAAAAATACACTCAGTGGTAAACTTTTCCCACTGTCGTGAAATGAATCCTTTGATAGGTTCCCTTTACTTCAGCATTTACTATTTAGTAATAGAGGAGTCTGGGGGCAATTTAATTCAAGATGGTTGATTTAGATTGATGCCCTCTCTTGTCTGTTAGTTGAGTCAATTTTATGACAGCTCTCCTCCACATGAAAGGTCTTTCTCTTTGTTTGCTCTTTTATACCTTTTGCTTTGCTGCTTAACATGAGGGTTTCTAACAGATACTCTTGTAATATCACACAAGGACCAGAAGCATAAGGGTGGGTAGAAAAGTCTCTGGCATAAATTCAGATTGTTATAGTTGGCTTTACATCCTTTAGCTTAGGATGTTTCAATGGATTTTTTCCTGAAGTTTATTTGTGACTATATCTAATGACTCCCTACATTATCCCTTCCAACTATGTATGTAGCTTGTGCTTCTCCTTACCCTGACCCTCTCTTTCACCCCACCCCCTGTCCACATTCTCAGTTCTCAGATGGTGCATTCTGCACAGACTATGCACTACCAGAGTATCATGGCCTCACCCAGGCCAGCTTCTTCAGGAAATAAAATGAGCTGGGACCTACATTCCTACCCTAGTTTCCTCTCTGTTCCCTGGTGTTTTGCCTGTTTGGAAGGCTGGCAACGGAGACCAGTTACTTTCTAGATGTACCAATGACTCACCTCTGCTGAGCTGCCAAACCAGATTTCCAACACATGTCTGAGCTCCTGGATTTCCTTGGTTGAAATTGGATCTTCCTAATCCAGGCACACAATCAGCAGTGGCATTAGCCAACTGGCAAATCATCTTTGAAGTTCTCCTTAATCTGAGTAAGGGCAGGTATGTTTCTCTTTCTTCCTTCCTTAAAAAAGGAGGAGACTCCCAATGCAGCCTTCCCAGAGAACTGGCCCTCCAAAATGCCCTCCCTTCTCTACTCTCTTTATACTTTCAGATCCTCCCTTTTGGTCAGCATTCTACTGTTGGGCACCAGAGCTGTGAAAATAGCCTCAGCTTCAAAAGTGTGCCTCTTACCTCAGATCCTCACTTTTGAGAGCAAGCTCTGTTGCATCATGAAACCTTGCTCAAAACTTAAATCCATAACTTCCTATTACATGTGCATGTACATAAAAGAAAAGCAAACAATATTAAAGTAATATCATATCAAGAGTGTTCTAATATACATGAAATATTTACACTTCCATGTATCCACTCATTTACTCATTTATTAACAGTAATTGAGTGTATAGCATGTCCAGGTAATGTTTTAGGCTCAGAAACCAAAATACCAAAGACATAGAATCAGAATTCCTACTAACAGACTCTATTGTCTACAAGGATAATAGCTGTCCCCAATGCTTTTTGCTTTCCCTGGTTTACAAATAGACTATTGATTTATCTTGTTTTTTTAGTTCAATGTTGAGAGCATACTGTTTTCTTTAATGTCAGCCTGTACAAGGCAATTAACTCAACATATAGGCAGGACAACATTTTCTCACCAAAAAGTAACTAAACTATATGATACGAGATTGTTACCTAAAGTCCTTGCCAAGGTTTTGTGTTATTGAAACCTGAAAGTTCACCTAATCATAAGTACTTCTTGGTAGAGCAACATGGGTCAGTAGGTGAAGCAATGGCATGGAAAGGACTCTGGGAACATGAATTTTAATTTGGTTCTGCCACTGACTGTGACCTTGATCAAGTCCCCAGTCTAGAATCTCAGTTTCCCTGCTATAAAAGCAGAAGGGATCTGACAGTGAAATGGGTTAAGTGTTTTTGAGCTATTTTCTTTGGATCTAATGAGACATTAACGCAATATCTCTTTTACATACATTGAAACCTAACTACCAGAAAACACACACACAGAGAGAGAGAGAGAGAGAGAGAGAGAGAGAGAGAGAGAGAGAGAGAGAGAGAGAGAGAGAGAGAGAGAGAAAGGGAGAGGTGCTTCTAGTTTCAGATAGCAAATGAGAAATTATCCAAAAGTTGGAAATGAGGATCTCTAACTCCCTAATCTCTTATCTTGCAAAAAATATGTTAAATGTGAATCCAGGTTTTAGTGATGCAGTTACCATTTCTTTCCTTCCATTGCTTTTCACAAAACAGCTCTGTCCTACTTCTCCCTTCCTGAAGTAGAAGCTATAGATAGAATGTAGATAAGATATTAGATAGATTTGCAAATGTGCATACACATACATATAACCAAGCAAACATATGCCTATATATGCTCCACCATGTGAGTTAAGGATAACACAGTTTAGTGAAACAAAACATGTTGAAGCCCTATTAAACCCAGACACTAAGAGAATCATTAATGTAGAAAACAACGTAGCCAACGAGGGCTCATTCATAGCCATTGAGGGAGGGCTTGTAATGTCCAAAATTATTTGGGGTAATTTTTTTTTAATTCTCAAAGCAACCCTATAAAATAACAAGACACCAGATCAGAGATGATAAAACTACATTGCTTAGAGTGATTAAATACTTCTGTCCACTATTGTATAGCTAGTGAGTGGAAGAAGCAGAAATTATACCCAAGCTTCCTAACTCCAGAGTCCATATTCTTAACCACTAACTTACTCTGCCTTCCAAAGATGAATAAGATTAGATAGAACCTCCTGTGAAGAGGTTCACGGATGAATGGAGGAGAAAGATTCATAACTAACTGCTATGGAAGAAGAGAGAAATGAGCAGCTAAAATTGTGCAGAGCTGGAGCAAATGAGTGTGTGAGAAAATATTCCAAAGGAGAAGGCATCTAAGTTTGTAAGGTACATGAGGGATTTGTGTGAGGCCCAAGTCCTGTAAATCTAATCTCTAAGAAGTGTTTGGAAAGGTATGCAATGTAACTATGTGGCTTGACCACCACAAATTTTGCTCTCCCTATCTTAGGCTTCTTAGTGGCTGACCTCAGCCTGAATATAGACTTGAGACTTCTCATCCCTCGGCCTTCCTACATTAAACCCACAGTGTAGGGATAATCTTCAACAGCAAAATTATTGCCAACTTCACATCCATTCGTGAGAAATTGTTTACCTGACCATATCAGTGTAACTCCAATCATCCCCTACGTATATTTTAAATTCGAAGACAATCTTAGTCAATATATAGTTGAAAAAGAATTTTCACCAATGTATAGGTGAAAAGATTTTAGGGCAATGACCTCTTTTTTCTCCCAGCACCAGGTTGATTTATTATGTTTCTCACTCTAACATAAAGACAATAAATGAATTGGAGTTGAGAAATAGATGTGAATAGTGAATGCTATTGAACTTGGAGCAAAGAGAACAAGAATCAGAAAACAAACGTATAATATTAAAAAGGGGGGAAAACAAGATGAGGGGTGGAGGTTGGGGGGAGGGAAATGGGGACCAAGACATGTGAAAGGGTATCAATGTATTGAATTAATGCACCTTCTATCTGGCAAATATCATGTAACCCTTCTATTAATTACAATAAAAAATATTTGAAAAAAATAAAAAGGGGAAATTCCATTTAGAAGCATTTCTCAGTAGTCTATGATAATCAAGGCTCAGTTCTATGCAAGAATGCAAGAATTTTCCCTTTATTAGATATTATTTTTACATTTCAATAAACTACTATGGCAGAGTAAAGAAAGATGGGAAGAAAACTGATTTTTGTATAATGGCATCTATCAGTTTCTGTCTTGATCTTATTGCTGATTTTTAGTAGGAACACAGAGGAGTCATTATAATATGACTTAAATTAAAATAAATTCTTGACTATTCTATACTTAAGCAACCAACCATATATGCTGCTCCCATATGCACAAAAATATTATTAACTTGATTTCTATATAGGAAGTAAAGACAGATAATATGCTTATTTTTGAATGGATTAAGGGCAGTGACAATTTTTTTGCCCCATAATGAGACATACTTTGAAGATAACAAGTATTTAAATATGTTATTCATAGACATTTAGTATTACAGTGTTTCAACTTGGGTAACTAGATGAACAGATACACTTAAGAACAAGCTTAAGAATATTTTCTATAGGATGTTTATTTTCTCATGAGCTGATGATTTTGCTGCAATTAGAGACTAATCAGAAAAACAAGCAAAGAAAGATGATTGAGTAGTTTTTTAAATAAAATTCATGAGAATAGATGCATATAAAAATACTATTATATTCTCAATGTGAATTTTTGGATGAATTTTCTGAATAATAATTACATTCTTAATCATAATGATAAACCTATAAGACATAATCGAATGTATAATATTTTTAAATGTCGATTATTATCTGAGGATCGCCATTCAAAGTCAACCTAGGCACAAAAGTCTTCAAGATTCTTATCCCCAATTAACCACCAGAAAACCAGATGTGGTGCTGTGGCTCAAAGTGGTAGAGAACCAGCCTTGAGCTGAAGAGCTCAGGGACAGCACTCAGGCCCAGAGTTCAAGTACCATGACTGACCCCCCCCTAAAAAATATATATGTATGTATATTAAATGTTGACTATTTTGTACTGTGAATTAGTTCTTCCAATCTCATCCTACATTCAATAAAACTGTAAGTTTGAGGACCAGGAGTTTAGTCTAGTGGTAGAGTGCTTGATTAGCATGCCCAAAGACCAAGGTTCAATTCCTCAGTACCACATACAGGGGAAAAAAGCCAGAAATGCTGCTATGGCTCAAGTGGTAGAGCTCTAGCCTTGAGAAAGCCCAAGGACAGTGCTCAGACCCTGAGTTGAAGGCCCAGAACTGGCAAAAAAAAAAAACTGATATGTTTGAAACTTTAGGAAACTGATAGTATAAGATGGGCTAAAAGCCAAATCCACAAATGCCAGAAACTGGAATTCAGTGTTGTATTTTGCTGACTCATAATAAGAGGGAATATAATCTCTAAGGGCTATACACACTCTGAAATGAGGAAAGATAGATGTCTTCCAAATCGTTTTTTTAGTGCTCACATAAAATGCATATTTCACTCTGCTACTAATGATCTAATCCCACAAGTCTTCACTTGTGTACTGAGACAGACTCAGACCCAGCTCGGCTCTTAGCTCTGAGCTATGTGAAAGACGAGAGATACAGGACCACTGACATCAAGATCATGTAGTCTGTTTACATTCTGTCCAGACCTTTTGAATGACTCTTAATCTCTTATGGTTGAGGGGGGGGTTGACCTGAACTCATGACCCCATGTAGGAAAAAAAAAACCTGCACCACAAAAAAAACAACTCTCTTTCACCACCACCCCTTCACCCCGGCCTTTTGTATTCCTGCCTTTTAACCCTGCATCAGATCCCTGACTGGGTTCTTTGGTTCTGGAATTCTTACTTGCTAATTTTTCTTTAAGATGACTTCACTGGAATTAATCAATGACCCACCTGCAATAGCTTTTGTGCTCAACCAGCAAACTCCCAGTACTGGCCACTCTGGCTTTATCTCTGGTCTGTTATCTCCCAGACTCTGTTAAAACATGCTCTAAAGGAATGACAATGTTCTAGGGACTTTGAAGCTTTATAACATATGACCCTTGAAATTATGTACAGTATCTTGAAACTAAACCTAGTATTAGTACGCAGATTTCATGTCAACAGATAATACCATGAATCAAGAGGAAGGTAAGTAGCAACTACCGGATGGCATGCATTATCATGGGTCTCTAGCTCCATCTCTTTAATTTGCAATCTGTTTGAAAATGGAAATTTGAACTTCATTGCATTTTGGATCCCAAAGTTTAATACAGAGCCTGTGACTCCTTGACCCTTGTTAACACTTATTGCATGAATACATGAGTGAACTAATGTTTCAAGATTACCTCCTGGGTAATCTTTCCTCCACTACTCCTTTGGGGATTATGTTTAGCATTTGTATAAAAAAAAAGTAAACACTACATACTTAGGACCTTCCAGGAGACTTCACCATCCAGATTCTAGAAGTCAAGAAAGGACTGAAAATGTCAGTCCTGAACTTTCTGAAAGAAAAGGAATGTAATTTTTTTAAGGGGCCAGGAGTTTGGCCTAGTGATAAAGTGCTTGCCTAGCATGCACAAAGACCTGGATTCAATTCCTTGGTACCACATACATAGAAAAATGCTGGAAGTGATGCTGTGGCCCATGTGGTAGAGCTCTAGCCTTGAGAAAAGTCCAAGGACAGTGCTCAGGCCCTGAGTTCAAGCACCATGACTGACAAAAAAATTAAATAGGCCAAGAATAGTCCATGTCGCACAGGCTTTCTTATAAAACAAATCAAGGTATATTTTGATATAGTGAAGCAAATTACAACTCAAGAAAAAATTGAAAGGGAACAAATTATGCTACTTCTAATATATTTTCCAGAAGAAATAGAAAGAATACTGGCACTTTGTAAATGAGATTGATCCTGAGGATTTTTTAAAACATGAACTTCGTTCCCTCTGCCTGAAAACAAACACCATAGCACCAAACAAAGATCTGGAGGGGCACAATGCATTTTGAGCCCCCACATGTGTGAGCCACCACATGAGTGAGGTAGGAAGCTCAGAGGAGGGGACTTAAAAGAAGACCTGTATTGTTCATGGAGCCTTTCAAGCGTAGTAAGGGTGGAATTCCATCTGTTCAGTTCAGTTCGGTTCAGTGAGCCGGTTCACTTTTAATGGTTCACTGAATTATGACACCTAGTAGAAATTACAACCAATGTTTCAAAAAAAATCCTGTATGTTATCAGTTATAAAACTGTGTGGCTTGATCACTGTAAAGGTTTCAGCTCTTTGTGTTTCTGATCTGTTTCCAGGGCATCTACCTTCTGATTAAAAACAAATAGATCAAAAGTAACAAGGATGGTGTTAAGATATGCCACTACAGAAGACGAATATGTTTCTTGGGCTCTGTTTTGCACATGGACTTCATTTGTGTGCATGATTTCAGACAAACACAGGAAGTTACAGAGCTTTTACTCCGCATTTGCATTCAGCTTGTTCTCCAAATCAGGAGCTCTTTACATGTAGAAAGAGCTCTGAATGCAGCAGCTTAGCAGACACTCTACCTTGAGAAACAGGTAGAATTCCACTCTATTTGCCTGAATGACTCGCTGAACAATACCAAGTTATTTAGTGTTTCGCTACTGAGAGGTGATGGGAGAAGGCACTAGATCTGATATCTCTCCTGTGTCATCTTACCAAAAGTCTGTCTGTGTGCTGGCCTGTGCCCTTTAAAGGAGGCCAAATACTAATCAACTCTGACAATGATCTCAGCCAGCTCATTATTTTTGCTGCCCTAAAGGAGAAGAAAACAAGGGGTACAAATGAGACGATGGTGGAAGGTGATGGATGGTTATTCGTAGCACATTTTGCACACAGCACATGAATCAAGATGAAGGAACATATAAAGAAGACATTCCTACTATACTTTTGCAACCCACCTCCAAGGTGCTAGACCTATTTCTTACATGGGGAAGGAAGCATGTAACTGCTGAAGAGAAGAGGGGAAAATGGGGCAAGGAATGTTTAAGGAAGATTTCCACTGCCTGCACTGGAGATCTGAAGTCCAAAGTAGAAGGAAAGGTAAACAATTGACCAGTTGAGATGTCATGTCTGATTAATGATATCTCTATGGTCTTCACAAATCAGATATTATGCTGCAATGAACACTCAACAGCAGTCCAAGCATTTTCATCTGACTATTGCTCAGAAAAGAAGGAATACATATTTTATTTTGTTGTTGTTTATGTGTTACCAAGAAATTGAACCCAGGGCTTCATGCATGCTAGGCAAGCACTCTACCACTAAGCCACATTCCCAGGCAAGGAGGAATGGGTACTAAAACTTAGAGTCTCAAGAACAGGAATTTCTGCTGGAAATATTTTATTATGTAAAAAGATCCTATGTTATTTGCCAAAACAGGGAAAGAATACAATTCAAAGCAGAGAACGCATTTTGCTGTATTTCCCATACATCTCTGGGATTATTGTTAAGTGTATTTGGCAGCTCCCTTTTGCAGTGTAGTCAGCCTGAGACTCATCCTTTTAACTAACTTGCCTGCCTTCAAGTGCTGTCATAGCCAATCAAAGCAAGCAAGTCAAAGTACAGAGATTTCTGCAAAAATGTATAAACTCCATTGTTGGCTTTGCCTTTACAAGGTCTACTCATATTTCCAGTGAAGTTCCTTTGGATGGATTTTCTGACTGTTGACTGCTATATATTTTTGCCTTTGCCTTTTCCATCTGCATTTGTCTCTGGTTCAACTTTCTTAATTACCCTCATCTCTCATCAAAAATCACTGGAAAGCTAATTTTCAACATGTGGTAAGACTGTTCAGCGGTGGGATCTCTATTAATCATTAGAGCGTCTTATTTTCTTAGTCCTAACTTTTTTTTGGGGGGGGGAGTCAGGGGGCCTGGACTCTGGGCCTGGGCATTGCCCCTGAACTCTTCAGCTCAAGGCTACCCCTTGAGCCACAGCACCACTTCCGGTTTTCTAATGATTAATTGGAGATAAGAGTCTTTATAGTGCCCCATTTAGCCTTGAACAGAGATTCTCAGATCTCAGCTTCCTGAGTATCTAGGGTTACAGGCATGAGCTACCAAGCCTAGCTTAGTTCTAAGTTTTTTGGCATACTTTCTCCTTTATTTTCTTTCCTTTTAAAGCTTCTCATTTAAACTCATTAATTTGGTTGCTCAAACTAGTTTTTAACAGGTGAAATCTAGGTTACCTGCAAGTCACCAGCAGAATAATTCTGACCTCTTATAGTTGTACTTTTTCTTCTAAGAGAAAAAAATCATTTGAATATTAATCACCCTAAAAAACAGTAAGTGCCCAAAAGAAATATACTACAATTATGCCTGAATTTTCATTAACAATTGACAACAAAAGGATATGCTTCTCTCTAGAAGTGAATGTGAAAATAGAAAGAAAATGCTGACAGGTAGACTTTAAAAAATTAATGTTTCCAAGGACTCTTGAAACTATGGGTCCAATATTTATGTGTCTGTGAGTTGAACTTTATTTGTGTGTCAGGAGCTAAGCTGGGTGGCATTTAGAAAACCACAGCATGCATAAAGATTTCTGGCATACTTTACAAAAAGAAAAGAAAGGAGGAAAGTCAAGCATCACTAACTTCTTGGAATTTCTGGAAGACACAACTGACCGTGGAGACTAGAATAGAATTGAACACTCTAGTCTTTTAATTTATCTTTTGTAAGAAACCTTTTGATAGTGTTCTATATTAAATACTCTAACACATTTTAAAGCAAGTGCACTGATTAAAATATAGAGATGAGATCAGTTATTTCCTGAGGGGGGGAAAGGGGGTCCTTTTGCCCATTTGAATAATGTAAAAATATTTGTAAAAAAACAGAAATGGACATTTATTGGACACCTACTGTGTTTCAGGCATGTCACACACTAGCTCTCATTGAATCTTCACTCAACCCTGAAAGGTAGAGATGATTGTCCTCATTTGCTACATGAGGAGGTTGATGCTCAATGAGATTAGTCAGATCGCCTCAAGTCACCCAGCTGGTAAGTGAATAGGGATTCAAGAGAATGGGGATTCACACTTGGGTCTAGCTGCCACTGACCCTCTTAAGTCCTGGTTCCTGGAGAAATTAATATTGGTGTATCGCATCCTTCAATCTTCCTTCTACACAGAAGAGCCACACCTCTGCTTCTGAGCCTCCTTGAAGTTTCTGCCTTCCAGCTTCTCCTTCCAGATCCTTACTCAGCAGAGCCTGGCTGGCTTCCTCCATAGCAAGGTACAAAAGCTCTATTCAGGTTTTCTTGAGGGGATAGTGGTTGAAGATGAAACTTTGGCAGTTGATGGGAAAGAAGGGAAGAAAGGCTTTCCTCTTCCTTGAAACCTACTCGTGGCTCTTCCTGAGACCTCCTTTGTGCATGTGTGCCTTTAAAAATGTGTGTGCAACAACCATGCAGAGTTCAACAACATTTTTGGCTAACTAGCTGACATTTTGGTGCTTAATAAAAATGGACAGAGCCTGGGGGAGTCAATTACAATAAAGGTACTGAGCTAGAACCTCAATGAGAAGGAAGAGGCAAAACAAAAGAATGAAGTGACAAGAATTAAAGAATAAGTGTAACAGGTGAACTCCGGTAATTACTGTATAAATTCACATATAATTATTGAACCTACAGCTATCAGAGGCCTTTTACCACCATGATGCCTATACCCTTAGCTAGTAAAATTTAAATACTATGCCCCCTCTCTCACACACACACACTTCTAAAAAGCAATCATAACTTCAATGCTTATAAACCTTACTAACACTTTTTAATAATCTTCTCTTAAGATAATTTTTACCTCCTGGGGTATCACAAAACCAAAGTTCCTTATGCTCCAGTGCTGGAAGTATTTTGGCCTTTAGAGAATAAATAGCCTGAGGAGCTTACCAGAGGCACTTGCTTATAAAGAATAGCCACTTTATGTGGCTTAGTGATTCTCCACATTGCCCCAAAGGAATTCTTGATGGTGTTCAACATAGTGATTTCTAACTTTGCCCTCCAAGGTTCAAATGTAGCATTTATCCATAACCACAAACATGCTTTTGAAGGGAGAAATCAAAATGTTGCCTATAATCATCCTCTTATTCCCCACACTAGTGAGATTCACACTTTTGCCTTAGAAAAGTTTTACACTTGAAAAATATTGAAAATTCCAAAGTAGCCACAAAGGTAGATTAAATCAATTTCAATGTACCTTTCTAAGAATGAAAAACAGATTGGAAAATGTGCTTCTTTTTCGTTGAAGATAATAAATTAAGTCATGAAAATAACTATGTTAATGGAAAGAAAGATATAGTTTGAATTGCAGCATTTTTGTTTTTTTGTGACAATCCTTAGGCTTGAATTTTTGGCTGATTAGAAAACTGGACTTGCATATTTTTATATTCAATTTGCTGTAGTAGGTTACTGTGATATGATCAAATGAAGGAAATTCATACTAGCAGCAGGTAGTTACAAAAAAATAATGACCATTTTAGTAGCTAGTTCAGATGATTTTTGGATACCTCTGCTGATAGGGCAATGAATGGTAGTTTCTGCATTGGTTCATCTTGCATTTCTAATGAACCCTTTGCTATTGTATGATTTTCTGTCATCAAGAATCAATGTTTAGAAAATACTACTCACTGAATTATGCAATTGTTTTCAATTTTGACAAAGCACTTTACGATATCAAAAACATCCAGTTCTAATACATCAGTCCCACTAGGGAAGTGTTTATAATATGTTCATGGTAGTTCCAAGTTTTCTTAAGTTCTGTTTTTCCACAGGAAGTTCAAAGTTTTCATTAATGGCAAAAAAAATAGTATCATTCTTTATAGAAAGAAATCCCACAATTCATTGTGGGAGTAAAAAGAAATCCTACTATATACCAAATCTGAATAATATCTGTCATTCTTTAAATTAAATAATATTCCATGAAAAAGTGTCTGGTTTAGCTTGTTACTCAAAGAATTGCACAAATGTTTTTCTCCAAGACAAGTATTATATTTTTTAGAATACAAATCTTCTCTTTTTATTATGCAGAATAGTTAAACAGATATGTATTCAAGAATAATATTTAACAAAACTAACACTTTCGGGTCGGGAGTTTGGCCTAGTGATAGAGTGGTTTCATTTAAAAAATTATCCTGAGGGAAACTGAAAATTTCTTTAAACTGACATGCAAAATATCTAAGAATCCTGTGATTTTTATCTTCATTTGATGACACTGCTCTAATTTTTATTAAATCAGCAGCAGGAAAAATTGAGTCTAGCTTTCCACCATTAGTACAAATGTCAATACAATGAAAAGGAAAACAAAACATTTTTGTTGTTCTAAAAATAGTTGTTGGGTTTTTTCCCCAATTACTCCCCTAAAAGGATGTCATACACCCCTAGGATATCTATAGACTATACGTTAAGAACCACAGGTCTGTGTGAAAAATTACTTATTGATGCAACTGCAAATGAACTTAAGACCTCAGAGCATCAGAACTCTGAACACTTGCTTTTAGTTATCTTCTCACTGGTTTTCTGTAGTGTTATTTATAAGATGTGCATTCTGTGCCTGCTATCAGGGAACTCTTTCAAGGTAAGTGTCTTTTAGTTAGCTCTGTGTCTACTGGTTATTCATTTGCTTGATTTTTAGTTCTGTATTCAACAATAAATGAGTATGTATATGTACATGTGCATGTGTGTATGTATATATATATATTCATACATGTGTGTATATCTATACAAACACACATACCTACCCTCTTATATTCTACATCAATCGGTTTTTTACCTCTCCTGGAGCAAATACGGGGCCTAATTCATCAAAATCTTATCACAGGATTTGCTACAGGACAAGTTGAGATTCAATCCAGTAAATAATAGTAGGATAGTTGTCTTCTAAAAACTTATGTTCTAAAAGATGAACTTCCAAAATTTATCTTGATTCTATTATTATTGTTGATTCCTTAGGGAAAATTGTAGGTGGAAGTGTGGAAATAAATATAGAAATTTAAGATAGTGTTGTCAGTGGGCACATCATTCACTTGCATGTCAACTTTATTTTTCTTTTCAAAAACTCACATTACAAAGGGATATGTAGACAGAGTGAATGTGCCTGTCTAAATTGTAGCTCATTAATGTACCAGAATTAAAGAGCAGTGATTCAATTTCTTTGAATGGCTAGGAAACTGCGTAGTGTTTTCCTTCATATTAATTGGTAGAAGACCTACATATTTCCATAGATTTTATGATGCTAGCTGAATGAACTGAAGAAATTCAAGTGGCCAAACTGAGTTGAATTAGTTCAATTGTATATTTAAAATAATCCCTCGCCTATAATTTTCTTCTTTCATTTTAGGCAAAAGCTAACATATTAACCAGTATTTAAGAACTCTTTTGTGGTTGTTGTTGTTGTTTCTTTTTGTCTATTGTGGGCCTTGAACTCTGGCCTGGGCACTGTCCCTGACCACTTTGTGCTCAGGCTAGCACTCTGCCAGTTGAGACACTGGTACCACTTCTGGTTTTGGAAAAGTTAATTAGTGTTAAGAATCCCTGGGGAACTTTTCTGCCTGGGCTGGCTTCAAATTGTGATCCTCGGATCTCAGCCTTTGAGTAGCTAGTAATAGGCATGGGCCACCAGCACTGGGCTCTTTTCTATTTTAAAAGTTATTTTTGTACTCTGTCTACTGCGTAGAAAGGACTTTAAATTTGTCATTCAGTAGGGTAGAAAATCAATACATTCAGTTGTTTAAATGTTATCAAAAGCTCTCACCAAGTGCCATTGTTCCTAATTTACAGATGAGAAAACTGAGGTTTGGAGAAGTAAATAACTTGAACTTAGATTAGCAAATCACAGAAGTAGAACTTAAGCTCCATTTTCTAACTACCAAGCTCCAATCTTTTCCACTAAAGCACACTCGTGGAAATTTAATATTATGTTATTCTTATTGAAAATACTCCAAATTCTTTATCAGAAGTTTGCTTCAAAACATTGTGGTTTGGGATTTGCTGTTTTTGGAAAGCTTAAGAAAAGATTAAGGGTTTTAGGATTGATGTTATTTTTCTAAGAGTCTGAGAGCTAAGAGAGAATATTATCAAACCCTGAAAGATTGGGTTAGAATGACAGTCCTGGAAAAGAAACTTGGTTAATGACTTTAATAAACTGAGAATTAAGCTAGATACTAGGTTTCCTCAGTGGTCTTTATTCTGTTCCCACCTCTTCTAAGATTATTGAATTTTTTACTCTTACTATGCTCTTCTTGAACCATATTTAATAAACTAGTGGAATATAATATCCCAGTCATATTATACATATAATAAAGATGTATTTAAGGAATTTTTACAATCAATTCCTAAATGCTATTATTGTATTTTTGAAAAATGTTCTTCCCTCACCTGAGAGTATTTAATAATAACACAGAAAGAATATTGACCTCACAAATATGATCCAGTAGCTGGCTACGTTCACCTGTCTTATTAAAATGAAGACAATAAGTCAATCTTTGCAGTATGCCTGTAAGTCAATGAGTATTAACCTTTGTCAAATGTCCTACTGTTAAATGGAAACATTTTTCCTAATGCCTCCTCTCTATACAAATAAGTTGGGCTTAATGCTCTCACAGATTTTATCCCTTAGCTCATTAGTAAGTACATTTAAATTCTGCTTATTTAAATATTCGTTCATTCAGTAATATTTAAGTATAGTCTTTAATGGAAGATAAGGAGACATAGAGACAAACAACAGGACATGGCTCCCAGCAAGCATTCCTAATTATTATTTTCTTAAAACTAAATTTTATTGAGTCAGGTAGATATTTGAAATTATTGCATGATCAAATGAAATGTTATAGGTGCAATACTTTGAAGAATTAAAGTGCTACACAATTTAAGCCGTAGCTGTTAGTGCTAAGATCAAGTCACCATATTGCCTGGAGAAGATGGATGAGATAAAAATGATATAATTAAATGTTCAACAGTCAAAATGTAAGAGCCACTCTATTTTATCACTGGAATAGATACATGTGAACATTTAGGCTGATTTGAGGATATAAACAGATTTATCAGAACCACCTAGAAATGTTGTAAAGATTACAAACTCCTTAGCTTCATCTCCATTCACTGTAAGTCTGGTGTAGAGTCCAAGAATTTGCATTGTGAGAAGGTTCTCAGATGATGCCATTACTGAGTGCCCAAGGAATCTGGCATAACCATGACCATACTGGAAAGTAGGATATGAAATTTCGGAATAAGTGATGCATACAAGAATATGTGTTGCCAACCTATTAATCCATGTATATCAATAAATGCAATTGTGGTAAACGTTGTACTTGTACTTTTAGCAGAGTGAGGGAGGAAAGGAAAACAAGGAGAAAGCCTCTAATCAATGCCTTAAGTAACTGAGCTAGCATGAGAGAAAGAACTAGAGACTGGGTTTGCTATTTGTATATCATTTTAAGTCACAGCAGTAAGTGCTATCCCTTCACAGAGACAATGATTCAATAGCACGAGATTTGGATACAAAATAAAATGTTAATACAATCTTCTTTTCCAAAAGGCAAAAGGAACACTTTAGATAAGTTTCCAACATCTTTAAGACACCACACTTTATCCATATGAAACAGACCTAGTCTTAAGTCTGTTAAAGGTTAACTTCATGGAGCATGGAAGGTACCACTAAATGATCGATTGCCAGAACAGGCAATCTAGACTCGTTGCACAGCTGTCCTAGGAGCTGTGCCCCACCTTCTCCCACCCTGGAACACACAGTCCCATTGGCAGGCTAGCCATTGAAAATTCATGACATGCTTTTCTGAAATTGAAGTGACTTTTTGACTCCTATGCCCACAAAAACTTATCATAAGTACCCCTAGTATTCATTCAACTCTTACCCTCATGGACAATTTTTTAAAAATTGGCATCATCTGAAGTCAGAGGATTTAGTCTCTAGTAAAGGTATGAATCCTGAACTGATTCTGTAGCGATTAATAATCTCATTCAGCTATGAATTACAGTGTCCATGTGCCATCTCTAACATAGAATAAAATATACAAAGTTCCACTCTTTTAGGTAAAAGTCGTGAGCAATCTAGAACCAGTGTGACTTCTTTTATTTTTGCTCATCTTGGGGCTTGAACTTTGTGCCTGTCCTCTGACTCTGAGCTCCTTTTGCTTAAGGCTAGCAACTCTAACATTTCAGTCACAGCACCGTTTCCAGATTTTTCTGTGATTAATTGGAAATAAGAGTCTCATGGCCTTTCCTACCTGGGCTGGCTTCCAACCACAATCTGTAGATTTCAGCCTCCTGAATAGCTATGACTAAGACTTGAGCCACAGGGCTCAAATTTTTAGAAACTGATGCCCCCACCAATCAATCATAAGTATCATTCCCTGTCCTCATGATCCAGAGTATGTGCTGATATGTTCATAACCTAAGCAGCAGATTTCCGGAAAGGAAGGAAAATCCTTCAAGGAAGACTTGTTTAGTCTTCCATAGAAATCCCTTCTTGCTTTTAGCAAGGAATTTTGGAAAATGTTAAGTAGGCAGTAAGAAATACAGGCCAAAAATAATAATAATAATAATAATAAGGTTCTATTACTTTTTTTAAAAAAAAAGGCACATGACCATTGGGTAAGCAAAGATTACTTTCTGCTATTAGATTCAAAAAAGCTACTCCCTTTCCACCATAGAAAGTAGCTAAAGGTGGCTGCACTTCATAATAATTCTTTGAGGGTCTCCTTCTTTGAGGAAGTGAAATTCCAAATCCTGGTACCCTGAATATTCTAATTTAGCCCTTTCTAGTGGTTCTTGGGACTCAACAGGTTTCAAAGACCACACTTTGAGAAGCACTACTTCCCAGCTTCATCACCACTTGTCAGCCATCTGTCTGCTAGTGCCTGGCATGGTATTGATCCTTCTTGACACCAAATTCTGTTCTGTCCCTTTTTACACTTTCATTTTGCATTAATTAGATCTTGCAAACGAGTGATATTTGCTTCCCCAAAGGCTTGTTTCATCTGTGCAAGCTAAGTTGGACCAAAAATGATGGATGGATCTGAGCAATGCAGTGAGTCCTTTCTTGAAAGCAAAGCCGAAGAGAGCATCCCCTGGAGGAGTTAACCTGTGCTCCAGAGTGGAGAGGCAGCGCCATGCCTTCCGGTAACTTCCCAGGGCCGGAAGCAGCCAGTGTCAGGCACCACAGTCAATCTAACAGTGAGTGATTAATAGCCAAGTGGAATCTCGAGAGCTTTATTTCCCAGCCCCTGCTCTGCTTCCTCTTTAACACTCAGGTAAATGTCAAAAATGGACCGAGGGATTATAGCTGACCAGGGGTAAATGCTTTCATGTTGTCCTCCAAAGGTTAGAGCTCCCAGGCTCCATTGGAAGCGCCAATCTCCAATAACCATTAATCCACTCCACACTGGTAGGACTGAGCATATTTATGACTGCAGTCACTAAAGGGTGAAATAAAGATTAGTTTTTAGTTAGGAACGCAAAGCTTTGGGGATCAATACAAACTCGCTGCTGAAATCAATCTAAAGTTTGGAATTTTTAAGTAAAGATTTACTGGGCTTCCTTGTACAGTTAATTTTCCAAAGGGGGGAAAAATAAGCTCAGCAATGTAACCTAGTAATCAAATTGAGTAAATACTAATCAGTTTGAAAACTGACCTTGGTTATTCACATATTAAATAAGAGCGTAGAGCAATAAAAATGCCCATAACGTGGACTGTAAACTTGCCAATAAACAGGTAAAAACAAAAACACACATATGGATTTACATGATAATACTAGCAGCTACACTTGCCTATTTGAAAACATAAATAATCAATAGACATTAATAATGGAGTTATTCATGCATTTCCTTATTACTGTGCATATTAAGTGTTTCAATTATTTCTACTTAGTTTGATAGATAAATGTATAGTCACATTTTATGAAGGTCTTCAAAAGGGATATAGGATTTTTTTTCTTGAAAACAAAAGCTACTGTTTGGATGAGGAAACAAGTGGACTGGAAATGCATAGCTTGTTACAGTCCTCTGCTGTTCATGTTTGATGCATGTACACAATTTATTATGCAATTTCTTGAGATTTGACAAAGTAATTGTCTGGCAAACCACAGCTTTAATGATTTTTTTCTGTTCATATAAAAGCGACTATAGGTATTTTAGGAAAATGGCTTAATAGATCAATGTCTATAAGTATTTTTGCTGGTAATATATATGAGAGATCTTTTTTGGAAAAATTGTGATTCTATGAAGTAAATTTATTTTCTTCAACAGAGTAAGTGCATGAAAGCCTACAATAAGCTCTAACCTCAGAAATTGTTCAAGCTACCCTTGGGCCTTTATAGTTGAACTGTGTATCTTCTCAGTAGGGTATGGAGGAGCAAGAATGCCTCAATATTCAGAGGATACTGAAAAGCAGCCACACATAGATTCTACTTCATTTATGATCCAGCTATTAATGTAGATAGGTTGGTATTTGCTGCAATTGTTAGTGGGTCGAATTGTCCACTACAGTGTAACTGGCTTTGATGGTTGGGTTCCAGATAGGCTGGGAAAGCAAGTTCTCTCTATTGTCTCTTCATTTGGGGCACAGCAGAGTAAGAATTGTGATTCTGGGTATTTATGCTGCTCTTTTTTGAAATATATAAAGGGAGTGACAACACATTCTTAGTTGCTTAATGTTGGCATTGACATCTTGCTGCCATCTTCTTTTAAAGTATGCATAACCACTGAGTGAGTATCTGTATATTTTCTTAAATAGTAGAACCCAAGTGGGTCATAAGAAATGGGTACTGTTTTCAATTTAACAGCTGTTACACAACTGCTAAGACTTTTTTTCTTTCTCTGATAAAATAATACTTTAATGGGGTTCATGCCTATAATACTCTACTCAGAGAGCTGAGATTGGAGAATTGTGGTGTTTTGAGGCCATCTAGAACAGAAAAATCGGAGAGACAATCAAAATGCCAGAGCTTTTTGTAGCTCAAATGGCTAAGTGTCTGACATGAGTGAAAAAGCCAAGTGAAAGGGCAAGGCTTCCAGTTCAAATTGCCGCACTGACCCCAAAAGAAAATGAAAAAGAAAATCAGTATTTTTACTGGTGTCATTTTCTGAGTATGAAGATTTATAAATTATATCTCATTAATTGCATATGTGTATAATTTAATGTGGTGTGTAATTACATATGATATGTGCACATGTGCCTGTGTATACACATGTGTGAATGTATATGCATATACATAATTGGAAGACAAGATAAAATTATCACATCTATACCAGAATAGAAAAATAATTGACTACCTCAGCTATTGTACAGATGTTCTGATCGGTGATATATTATATTTCAAAACAGCTAGGCAATGTTTAGATTGTTTTAATAAATTCCATTTTCTTGTCAGGAAATGCATGTCACACTCAGGATCTACTCCCCTGCCCCAATCTGAGCCGTAATGTGATCACTGGAATATAACCATTTGGAGAGGGGTGGCACTTTTGCCATCACAAATCTGTATGATTTTAAAAAGAGCTAGGTTAAGATTAATGGTAGTAGAACCTTGCAGGTGGCTGTACATCTCAGACCTGTATTGATGAGGGTCAGTTTTCTAGTACGCTCTAGTCTTCAACTCCACACACAGCAGAGGATTTGTTTGGGGACTCAATCTGTGAACACCAAAGCCATTGCCACAAACATTAAATGGTTCTGATGAGTAATGAATGTTAAGGGGACTTTCCAGATCAGCAAAACTGAAAGAAACAAATCTAAGATGCCTAGCCCCAGTGGTGAGAAGTAAGCTGCCCTTGTGGCCCAGGGAGTGAGGATTTCTCACCAGAAGAAAGGAAGCTATCCAAGTGAAAGGAAGCTGTCAGAGCCTAGAACCCTTACAAAGAAAACTCTGTCAGCATGTTTCTAAGAGCTTCATATCCTCCGTTCACAAGAGGAGATTCCTGCAATACAAAAGAACTAAGAGAAAAATCTGTATTTTGTCCTACAACTTTGTGCATCAGCAAAATCCATCTACTTCCACGGCTACTTGTTACAGACTTGGCAGGACTCTCAAGGAAGCAAATGTGAGAGAGACACATGGGTAGATACGCATTCTCTAGTGTGATTGAACGAGTTTGCACTCCCACCAACAGTGTAGTAGTGATCCCTCCTGGCCACATCCCCTCCAGTTTCTGTTGTTATTAGTTTTCCTGATCCTGGCCATTCTAACTGGAATGAGATGGAATCTTAGAGTTGTTTTTGATTTGCATTTCTTTTATGACCAGAGATGTTGGGCATTTCTTCATGTGTCTATAGGCCATTTTTGTTTCTTCTTCAGAGAAGACTTTCTTTAAGTCTTTGGCCCATTTTTTAATGGGATAGTTGTTACTTTGGAGATTAGTTTTGGAGTGATTCAACTTTTTGAGCTGTTGATATATTTTAGATATGAGGCCTTTGTCCGTTGTATGATTGGTGAAGATCTTCTCCCACTCTGTAGGCTTCCTAATTAATTTACTAGCTATGTCCTTTGCCATACAAAAGCTCTGCAGTTTAATGCAGTCCCACTTATCCAGCCTTTCTCTGATTTGTTGTGATTCTTGGTCCTTATTAAGAAAGTTTCTACCTGTGCCAAGGAGGCCTAGTGTATCTCCTATTCCTTCTTGTAAAGTTTTCAGTGCATCAGCTTTTACCTCTAGGTCTTTGATCCATTTGGAGTTAATTCTAGTGCAGGGTGACAAAGAAGGATCCAACTTTAGTTTTCTGCAGGTGCTTAACCAGTTCTGCCAGCACAACTTGTTGAAGAGGCTATCTTTCTTCCATTCTACTTTTTGGCTCCCTTGTCAAAAATTAGGTGGCCATAGGTCTGTGGTTTAATATCTGGGTCCTTAGTTCTATTCCATCAGTTGATGAGTGGATCAACAAGATGTGGTATTTGTACACAATGGAATTCTATGCTGCTGTCAGAAAAAACGACATCGACCCATTTGTTAGGAAATGGAAAGACTTAGAAAAAATCATATTAAGTGAAGTAAGCCAGACTCAAAGGAACTTAGGCTCAATGGTTTCCCTCATTTGTCATAATCTGTAGAAACCTTGGGCTCTACTAGCAGAGATTTGCAATAGAGCAAAACCTTGATACATAAGGCCATATAGTATGAAGCTAATTGAAAGGACCTCCAGGATATTGAAACAAAAGCCATATAATAAATGATTATTGTCCTTAATGCACTATGTTATCTCTCATCTCTTTTGCTGTCTCTTGGTTATATCATATTGTTACAGTATCTCACTTTGTTATCTGATATATTGGATATATTTGCATTTGGTTATTTGAAATTGTATAGGGAAGGGGGGAAAACAAGATGAGGGGTGGGGGTGGAGGGAGGGTAATGAGGACCAAGACATGAGAAAGGGTATCAATGCATGTGAATTAATGCACCTTCTATCTGGCAAATATCATGTAACCCTTTTATTAATTACAATAAAAAATATATTAAAAAATTTGAAAGCTAGCTTTACCCCAAATATTGTTGAATCCAATAAAATATCATAACATTCACTAATTAACTGCTTAGCATAAGCCTACAATATTCATTTCCTTGAAATTTGACTATGCTTCTCAATTGTGCACAAAGAGAGATCTATTTGTTTTTCTTCTAATGAAATTCACCAAAACTTGAGACCAGATGTGGTGGTACACACCTACAATCCCAGCCACATAGAAGGAAGAGGAAAGAGGATTATAGTCCTAGTCCGGCTCTGTCTGAAAAATTAAAAATAAATAAATACAAAGCACAAAGGTTAGGAGGCATGATTTAAGCAATAGAAAGCTGCCTGACAAAAGCAGGCCCTAAGTTCAAGACTCGATACTGAAAAAAAAGCATATTTTTGAACTTCATTATTACCAGCTTGGAATAACTTTTTTTTCAACTTATCAATAATGGGATATATTTGGAGAAAGCATGTCTACATTTCTCTCTGTATGAACTATAAGATTCCAAGTTTTCTTGTATAAGAAATTATCACAAATACTTTCACATTTTTAAGGACTTTTGCAATGGTAGACAAGTGTGTCACAATACCAGCTTCCCTGTTCTAAACTTCAATGTCTTGATGCTATCTAAACACCAAGGGCAGCAGGCAATAACTTCATGTAGTCATAGTGATTGTGACTATGAGTACATGACTTCGCCCTGCAACATCGATGCACACTAACTTCCTACATCAATTTCACTTTTGTCACCTCTCATTCATATTCCCAGTCTCTCTAATATCATCTGACCTGAAGATAAAGTGGAAATACTGGGCATTTGAACTGACTGCAGTAAAATATCTTTTATTTACAAATGTGACAAAATTCTAGGACCCTTTGCAGATCCTGGAAGAACTGCAGATGAGTGGAGGACCTGCAGAATAGCCAGACCCCTCCCATTGCACAGTTGGGATGCAGCTTTATCTATGTGTCCTCATAGTTCAGCTTATCTCAAGAGAATCAAACCCAGGTACTATATCATAAACTGAGAGTCCATTTCCACAAAAGTGTCACTATTTCAATAGAAGAAAGAACCAGAGTATGAACCTAAATGTATAAACTATATAACTACCCTTCTCATCTGCTATGGTTTAGAATAATTCAACCAAAGGAAGTTATGCAAAGCAAGTTAGCATATGGACAGACTTATTTGTCAGATTTGTTTTGAATCTAATATCTCTGTTTTGCCAAACTAATACTGAGTGCTTTTCATATACAAAGCATTCTTTCACCAAACCCTCACAGAAACAACAGGATCATAGGATAAATGGGCTACAATCCACCCATGAGAAAAATGAATCTCAGAGAAGTTAACTATCTTACTTTATCTCACACAATTGCCTTATCTTTCTATTTTTTTGGTCATTAGTAATTATATCAGGAGATGTAGTCAATTGAGTTAGAATAAAGATTTTTGGGAATGCTTTGGGGGACATAGACTCACGTTTAGTTCATGTTATGCCAATATAGATCACTATAACATAGATATAATATAGATAGTTCATGTTATACAAAGATAGATGGCTACAAAAATGTGTACATACAGAATTAGTATACATGCATATATTTCCTTATTTTTTCAGAAGCAATGAGCACACCCAATGCCCAGATGTCATTTCTAATAGCAAGTTCTAATAAAAATAAAAGTAAACAATGTTTCTTTGAGAAATAGTGAATTTCAGACTGGGAAATGAAATATGAAAGATGAGTCTAGAGAATCTTGTTGTGCCAGTTAAGGAAGGAAAGACAGAGAAGTGGAGGGTGAGAGAGAATGCAGAAAGCCAGGAGAGAGGAAGAAAGTCAAAGAAATATAAATGACAACCACAAAAGCTTAAAATTGGCAAATCTGGAATAGTTTCAAAGGAAAATAAGTAATGAAGATTGTTACCTAAAGTATAAAATAAATATTTTCTATTCCAAATGGGCATGAATAAATGGTTAAATAAATAAATAAGTGCATAAAAGTACATAAGTGAAGGAATAGACAAATTTCCTTTGGTGACAAGTTCTAAATAATTTATGTCAGTGTCCATCTTCTCTTCTCCCAAGGAACTGAAGCATAGCTCTTCAGTCAGTGGTAGACTGTGCAGAGACCTGTTTGCATGAAGCATAATATGGGGAAGTTATTTTTTAAGAAAACCAAGTATTTGTCCTAAATGCTCATCATCCATGGTCAAAGGAAATGTAAATGAAAACAATCCTGAGATACCACCTTACCCCAATCAGAATGACCAATACTCTGAACTCAGACAACAATAAATGCTGGCGGGGATTTGGAGAAAGAGGAACCCTACTGCACTGCTGGTGGGAATGTAAACTAATACAATTACCCTGGAAAGCGATTTGGAGGTTCCTCAAAAAAACTAAACATAGACCTTCCTTACGACCCAACCATATCACTCCTAGGCATCTACCCTGAGCATCATGACCCAGGATATGATAAGGACACCTCTGCACTATTCACAATAGCCAAGCAATAGAAACAACTCAGATGCCCCACTACAGATGAATAGTTAAAAAAAAATGTGGTACATAGATACAATGGAACTCTACATAGCCACTAGACAAGATAAAATAATGGCATTCATGAGAAATTGTGTGGAACTAGAGCAAATCCTGTTGAGTGAGATAAGCCAAGATCAAAGGAACAAAGGGCACATGGTCTCCTTGATATGTGGGTACTAAATCTAAAGAGCACAAGAATGATGACTCAGTACTCAGGCATTCAAGGTCATTGACATAAATTTGGAAATCTAAATATATCTATATAGACATAGAGGTCTACGATAGGATACATATTCTATAGACATATATTGATATATAGATTAATATGCATCCTTGATATATAAAGACTCAGCTAATTTAAATTATGTTCTTAAATTTATGTGCCAGTGATTGCATATAGAGATTTTTTCTTGAATATTTGCTTGTAGAATATGACATTTGAAATATGTTGTAAAAATTCACTGTTAATAAAAAATTAATAAAAAAGAAGAAGAAAAGCAAGTATTTCTCTTATGGAAAAACCTGATAAACTTTACCTCAACCAAGTGATCAGGTTTAACATCTATGATGATATACCATTTGGGTCATATAGACCCTGATACTGTCATATGAAAATGGAATTTTCCTGCCACAGCAATTGTCACCAAAACCCATAACCCTATTCTAATTATGAGGAAAGCATCAGGCAACTCCACAAGTTACATGATCAATACTGAAAATCATCAAAAAATAAGGGCAATCTGGAAGTTGGTATAGAAAAATGAAACCTAAGGAAAAGTGCAATACATACAAAACTAATTGTTTCTAAGTATTGTTCATTAATTGTAAACAATGCTTCATACTAAAGGAAAATGTAGTAATACTGAACTTTCAGTAGATTAGAATTCTCTGTATGTTTTGTGCAAATCTGTGTTCTGAAATTTTATTTGTATTAAAAAGTACTCTGTTTTAGAAAAAAGTCCAATTTTTTTATTAATATGAATTAAAAAAATAAGCTTGCTGGGCACCACTGACTCATGCCTGTAATCCTAACTATTTATAAGGCTGAGAACTGCAGTTTGGAACTAGATTGGGCAGGAAAAGTCCATGAGACTCTTATCTCCAATAAACCACCAAAAATCTGGAATTAAAGCTATAGTTCAAATGGTAGAGTGTTAGCCTTGTTTTAAAAAAAAACTCAGGGACAGTACCCAGACCCTGAGTTCAAGCCCCCCAAAATAAAAATAAAATCTTCTGAATGCTGAGAGCCATCTATGCTGAGAAATATTAATTTTGAGGAACAATATCAACAATATGCATAAACACATATATATATTTTCCTTCCAAACTAAATACTGTACATATTTCTAAAATTATATTGGAATCATACACTCAAATACAGAAAGCACACATTCATTAAATGTAGAAATAAGCATTTACAGGTAAGATTCAACTGATGAATTTTATCCATTAGATGAATTTTCTGTCACTAGTATAGATACTTTAAGTTTATGCAGTCAGTAAAAGCTAGAAGCACATTTTAAAGATGAGAACTCTAAGGACATGCATCTTATATAGTAAGTGTTCTTGATATTCCTTCTGTAAGTGTTGCTTTCTTTTGACTATTATTGGAAAGCCAAGGAAATGAATAGACATAAAGCAGAATAAAATAAAGCTAAATACTCTGGGAAAATAGAACTTAAATCCCCACAGGAAACATAAATCAGTCCTTAACTTGACCCATATTTTATTCCATTTCAAGTGCCATATGATGCAAAGATAAAAATGAAAAAATTCCACTTGAAATTTGTCATGTTGGATTAGCCAGAGTTGAATTTTACTGTTGAATTTTGAGAAGATTTATCCTATCGAGAGTGGATTGTATTTTTTAATAAAATGAAATATTCATCAAAATTCTATCATCTTAGCCATTCTTACTAAATTTGCCCAGCTTTTCAAACAATGCTTCATGGATATGACAATATTAATTTATATTTTGAACAACTTTACTGAAATATTTATAAAATATGGCATTATAAAATATAGGCAGGAACAAAAGTATAATAGTATATACTGGGTAGAATACAAGATTAAGAGGAAAATGGTGGTAATGGATAAAAGAAAGCAACAGAGAAGGATTATTTAAAAATGAGAAGTTGAAAAGTTTTGTGTTTATCTCAAACAAGTTGAATAATAAATAAAATCAGTCAAGGCACATATGGGTCACCTTTGAGAAAAAGTAGCACCTTAGTCAAGTGGATAGCATTGTAATGATATAATGGCATTTGATTATGACATATACAAATCTGACTAATGAACTTACATCTTAACCTGCCATTAACTAAGAAAGCAAAGAGAAATGAAAAATTCATATGTTAAAAAAATAGAAGAGAGTTACAACACAACCTTCATTTTTATATTTCATTTTGGGAAAGGGAAAAAAAAGGATTACCACCCATAGAAGAAAAATTTGAGGGTGGAGAAAGTGATTAGAATAATTTGCAAATTTAGATGATAACTCTTTATGATAAAGATGCCTAGCCTTGCCTATAGCCAAAGAGTTTCATGGCTTTCATTAATGAGCACTCAAAATATGAGTGCAGCAAGACAAATGTTCTCCCACAAACTAATTTTTGAAAACTTTGATACATATAATTTCTGAATATAAAATTTCTGTCCATGTGCTAAAATGATTCCACAGTCTTGCGCTGCTGCTTCTATCTGCTCTACTCCTACTTCTGGTTAAGTACTTCTGGCTCTGACTCCCTGGGCTATTTTCAGAAAGAAAAGAACATAATTTCCCTTCTTCTAGCATCGAAACTTCTAACTTTTCCTATAGTCACTGGAAAAGTTCCCAGTTGTACATTGGAGAACATTCATTCTAGTCATTTCTCTTCAACACACAGTAGTTAAATGAAATGCTATCTCTCTCCAAATACAGGAAAACTGAGAGTCACAAGTAATGTTGTGGAGAGACACCAAATATAATTAAATACCTCTTTCATTTTAATCACTAACTGGTAAATACTTTTCACAGTCAAGAATATATTCTGTAGCCTATCATTAATACTACATAGTCTTAACTTAAAAAACATTCATTATCCAAGACATATGCACCACATATCAGTGTCCTCAAAGGTAAAAGGAAGATTGTTTCTTGAAACTGTATGTGAACAAAATGAAGCATACAAGAGCAAAGGTTGACATGGTGGTGCTTTGGATAAGGCAAATTAGTCATCCTTGGAATAGAATTATAAAGCACTGCAACTCTAAGAGAAGTAGGATATGTGTGTGCATGCACACAGGCACACAGCCTTGCCCTTGGCCTTGCTAGGTGTGCACTTTACCAAGAGTCCTGTCTTTGCCCCCCTCCCACTTTTTTTTTTCAAGTATGGTTTTCATTTTTCCTGGGCTAGCTTTGATCACAATTCTGCCTGTCTCCCATATAACTGAAATTGCATGTATGCACTACCAAACCTGGCTGGTTCTTATTAAATCATTATCCACATAGCACTCAGTATGTTCTTGACTCCTTTCTAGGTACTTTATTACATATTTACAAAACTTTGAGATCATAAAATCCTTTGAGTTAGGTGATATAATTGTCCTTATTTCCTTATGAGGTAACTGGACAGAAAAGGTTACTTACCAATGATCACACAGAAACTATCACAGCCAGGATTCAAACCCTGGCTATCCAGTTATAGAATCCATGCTCAGAATGACACCACTATACTACCTTTGCCCTGCAATGTAATTAATACTTCCATAAAAATAACTATTCCCTACATTGACTGAGAGCTAAGCTGGCTGATCATTACCAAAGATTTGAGATAATATTCACTAAGGTCTTCTCTTAGTTTAAGAGAGTGTACCTAGCAGCACTTTGATCAAATGCCCAAAACAGTGTGAAATGTTTCCCTTATTTCTGGTGCTGCTTTTCTAATAAGTTCGAGATTTTGCCTTTAGCCATGCATTAACATGTTTATTGAACAACTAGTATGGGCAGGGTAGAGAGCTATCTTGTTATGTAAGAAACCTACCTTGTTATGTTAGGAAGCTAAAGCTAACTTCTACGTACCACAGACTTTGGTGTGGGGGGGGAGGGTTTTGTTGTTGGTTTTTTTTTTTCAACTGAAATGCTATTTTTCCCTAGGAAATTGTAATTTAGTTGCAACTACCAAAGCAGTAAATAATAAATGTCAAAATAATATCACAGATAATAAGTACTATGAGGAAGATACAGACCTGCTTTTTTCTGCTACAATAGTTCTGTACACCTACCCTTATTAGAGTGATTATCAATTGTAATTATTTACTTATTGTGTCTAATTATTTACTTATTGCCTTCCTGTCTCCTGCATTAGAATGTTAGCCCCTAGTGGACAAGGATACAGTTTTGTTCATCATTGCATCCACAATATTTAGTTTGTGGTTTGGTATTTGGTGCACGTTTAATATACACTGAATAAATGCCCATGATAAGTAATGTAGCAAAATGGCTAATCTCTGGAGCCAGGGTGTGTTAGCCTGAATCTCAGCACCACCTGGAAAAATTGTGTGATTTCAAAAAAACTGTGTTTGATTTCTTTGTACTTCATTTTGCCATGAGTAATAATACACTTCTTTATCAACTAATTTTACTATGAAACAAATCATGTCCCCCCAACTTAAAACAGTCACAGTTTATTTAGCTCAGGGTTGTGTGGATAAACTAAGAGGACTATGTGCAATCTCCTTTCTCTCATGGGAAGCATCCACGAATCTAGGTTCTGTTGCCAGCTAACCTAGAGAATGCCTGACCCATGTAACATCTCAGCTTCCACCAATAGCTTGGGCCTTTTCACATGGCTATTGGCAGGATTCCAAAAGAGTGGAACGGGGGAGAGTTGAAGTACACAAGCTCTCTTGAGGCATAGACTCAGAATTAGCACCAGTCACTACTGCCCCATTCTTTTGGTCCAAGCAAATAACCAGGAAAATCATATTCAAGGGATGGAGAAAGAGATTTCAATTTGGATGGAGTGCAGTAAAGCCACAATGTAATAAGCTGTATATACCTGACAAGACAGTGAGTTGGGCCATTTCATTCTGCCATATTCTTTCATAGGAGTAGCAAAAAGGATTAAGAGAACAAAACATCTACAGAATTGAGAATTTAGTGTCCACCATTCAAGTAATAAATTTAGTAAGCAACAGCAATTGTTATTCTGTTTGACATTGCTTGTAAAGCTTTCATAATAGAAAGAAATTATGAGAAATAGAAGAGATTTCTATGTAAAGGAGTACATACCTTGTATTTAGGGGACATAACCTAAACACTAGTTCACTGGTGCCTAAGTGGAGCACATTCAGAGTCCCTAATAGAGTGGGCAACAGTGGAATGTTCCAGGGTCAGGATTGAACCCAGAGTAGTAAGAAACCATTGGCTTTTGTGACTAAATGCTAACCAGCTACTCCATGTCATGCCTTTGACTGTTATTTCAAAGTGGTTTTGCTCCCTATTAAACCTCTTGATACTGATCATTTTGTGACATGCCTGGCTATACCTACCCAAGATTTAAAATAAAATAACTAGAAAACTATGAGCCATATCTAGGTTTCACCACTCCCTAATTTTGAGAGAGCATTGAAGCCCTTCCTCACTTGATTTTATTCCATCTGTAAGATGGACTAATTCTCCCATTATTTGTCCATTCCACAAAGACCACAAGCTTGAAGGTCAGGTGTCAGGGAAGTAAGTATTTACTAACTAAAAGAAACACACGGGAAGCCAGGCTCTGATGTATACAATCTGGTGATAACTCATAAATCTGAATTAGAAAAGTCAAGAGGGAGGAAAATAAAGTTTCAGCGTGGCTGCCCCTTCGTGTTAGGCTGCAAAACACTTCTAGAACTGCTCTACAGATAATCTCCAGTTCATCCAGTCCAGCAAGATGGTCATGAGCAACTGGAGCCACTGATATGCATGGATCTCTGCCACCTTGAAGGCTGACCAGACCGCGTAGAGCCCAGGCAAGCTCTAGTAGATTGCTCAGGAGCAATGCTTCAGAATCTTTCCACTGTGCATAGTTTAAATGCAGATGCACTGATGAATAATTTTGATAATTCGGTCGAAGTATGAAGACTGCTTGAATTAGATGACTTCATGATTATAATTTTTTTTTCTTTCCCAAAGACAATTCTGGCTTCTCTTGTGCCATGTGAAATCTATCCTGCTGAGTGCTCTTGACTAGTCACGTCCGTCCTTCCAGCCATTTTAAAAACAATAGTGGCAGAGATGCAAGCTGCTGATAGGGCTCAGCAGGACAGATCAAACACACAGATGCAATTTCTGTACGTTGAACAGTGAAGTGGGATAAAATTCAAATACTTACAATCGCTTTGTAGCTAGCATCTGATTGCTTCAAATTGAATCTTTCATAACGGAATTTATTGCAAATTGTGTCATATCATTTGTGAGTTCTGCAATAATTTCAGTGAAAGTCAGTGCAGGATATTGGAGATGTGA